>NC_041012.1:23192675-23492675 GCF_004193775.1 Glycine soja | reverse complement strand
TACACAAAGGTCACCCACAGCTACTACGTGGTCCGAGAAATGCATCCACATGTCATCTATATCATCATATGACAACAAAGCACTAACAGGCGGTGGAGGGATGCTCTGAATGTACCCAAACTGGCGTAGCACCCTCTCCGGTCGAACTATGACCACCATAGGACCCCATCTCAGCTGACCCTGGAACGATGAAATCAGCTCAAACCCCCTAACCCATCGACGGTCAATGTAAGGCATCTAGCACACGTCTGTGATTGTCAAAGCATCCAAACATGCCCGGTATGATACTCCTGTTATCCCTTTCATGTGAGCCTTCGTAGTAAGCCACCAGGAGGCACGTGGGGTCGTTTCGTCGTACGCATCATCAGTGACGCACTGATGCACACTGGGAAAGTGCTCATATATCCATGCACACTGGGAATACATCATGCACTGAATGCAGTGAATGATGTATTCTCTAAATGCACAAATTTGTTGTGCAGCTTTCACATAAACAAGAATGTGAAGGCCAAATGTAAATCACTAATTGCACAAAAAAATGCTTGGGATTATGTCATGGATTGTTGGGGATCTCTGACTGATTGTCCTTCAGAACAGCAGTTTGATGAATGCCTGAAGAAGTTCGAAATGGCTTGCGCACCTTGGCCAATGATTGTTGACTATGTCAAGGAAACATGGATAATACCACACAAGGAAAAATTTGTTTCCGCCTGGACTAATAAGGTGATGCACTTAGGAAACACAACAACAAACAGGTATGAAACTGTTCAACTATTTCTATTAACGTTGACAAATTTATGGAATTGTATTATTGTATATCTTTATTTTTATTTGTGTATTTGAAATGTATGGTTGAATCTGCTCACTCGTCTTTAAAAAGACTGTTACAAAATAGCATTGGAGATTTATGCAGTGTGTAGGATGCCATGAACAACATGATTATGTTGCAGCACATGGAGATTAAAGCATCATTTGAAACAAGTACACATGTCGTTGGACATGTGTTCAAAAAAACCTTATACAAGAGGCTGCTTGGAATGGTTTCAATGTATGCTTTAAATCAGATTGCTGCTAAATTAGAGCGTGTTGACTATGCTGGCAAGAATCCCTTAAGTTGTGGTTGCATGGTGAGAACCACGCTTGGTCTTCCTTGTGCTTATGAGCTATCCAAATATGTTGGTGGTTGCATCCCACTGGATTCAATCCATATGTTCTGGAGGAGACTCAATTTTTCAGACCAAGGGTTATCTGAGCCCGAGGTGGGCATCAAGGACGTAATGGAAACAATATCCAAAAAATTCGAAGAACTTGATGTTTGTGGCAAGTTTACTCTAAGGACTAAACTTTGGGAAATTGCATACCCTGATCAGAATTTGATGTGTCCTCCTCCAGCAAAGGTTGACACAAAGGGGACACCGAAGAAAACTACGAGCAGGAACCCAAGGTCAACAAACCGTGATCCATCTTACTGGGAGTATGTAGATGCCTTTGAATCTATTCAAAATAGCAATTCGTCGGTGAGGCGTACTGCATCATCCTCTGAGCAACAGAATCAAAGAACGATGATGCCCATGTTGGACCAATTTCAGTCATTTATGCACGACTTCATTGATAAGATTATTGATGTCAAAGCTGATGGTAACTGTGGATATCGGTCGGTTGCCGGTTTATTAGGTATGGGTGAAGACTCTTGGTCGGTGGTTTGCAACCATCTGCTTAAAGAACTTGCCAATTTCTCAGAACACTATATCAAGCTCTTTGATGGCACGGAGAGATTTGAGGAATTAAGGATGTCACTACTTGTTGATGGGTTAACCAAGGTATGTAATTTATGTATTTGATTTTTAAGACTTTACTTTGAAATTAAGTTTGATGTGTATATTTGTTTCATTCAGGTGACAACGGATAAGTTGATGGATATAACGGACATGGGACATGTCATTGCATCAAGGTATAACGTAATCATTGTATCCTTGTCTAAACAACAAAACATGACATTTTTTCCTCGTAGAAGTCAACCGCTGGCAAATTCTTCATTGCATCGTATAATTTGTATCGGTCATGTGTATGGCAATCATTTTGTTGAGGTACATTGTAGATATGAAGTGTTTTTTTTATATTTATGCAATGAGTTTTGTATTGAGTTAACATATTTTTCGCATATACAACAGGTTTATTTAAAAGAACGTTGTCCTTTACCGCCTGTACCATTGTTATGGTCTAGCAATTGTCATCCCCAGGCGAAGTCGTGGCCAAATCCATATATTAGCATAATGCAGCATTACAAGAGCTTCGTGATGTTCAAGAGAGACTATGTTGACATAAATGATGATTGAACATGTAATTTATAATGACTGATCATTTTGAACATGTAATTTATTTGTTACGTCCACAACAAAATTATTACTTAATTCTAAAAAAGCATGTATGATAAATTGTTGTCTGCATTAACATAAAGCGCGTGAAAGGACCCTACACAACATGACTACACATGCAGGTCTGATGCAAGCTAAAGCATGTCACGTCATTGGTGTAGTTGATAACACATACAGAAAGCATGTGCATGCGTATTTTTAATCTTTAAAAAATGCAGCACTGATATTAAAAGTCATCTATATATATGACACAACCTAACACTGTAAGAAAGCACAAGTTTCAATCTCAACCCAAGTCTTACAAAAAACTATGGCATTCTTAGGAGAGACAAGCAATCAGACAGTTGTGAACTCCACATTAGGTTTTATTTTTCCAAATGGATCCATTGTTCACAACGACAATGGTGTTTCCTTTCAAGCTTCCACTCCAGTTTCCATTCGAATACCTAACGAGTGTGATTTTCAAACGTTAAAAATCAAAATACACAATACCCTTAAGCTAACCGACAAGCAATTTTTGGATGAAATTTACTACCGGCAGCCTTTCACATATGCAGGTAATCAATTTCGGTTTCAATGTATGCAACTGAAAGATGATGCTGATGTTAACACAATGTTAATGTGTAATCATGAATTTTCGTTTGTTGGTCTGATTGAGTTATTATGTAGCATTGCTAGAACCCCAGATGGTATTTTAAACTTACTTGAAGCTACTATGACCCCTACTCATGATGCCTTGCTATATTACAATGGGAGGTGGAACATGTCACGGCAAAATGAGTTTGTTGGTTACTCATTCATAGGAAAAAATCCCAAAAACTTTGACATTCCCATGGGATGTACCATGGATGAACTGAATGATTTGATCAAGCAAGTTGCGCCTCGTGGGATTCCCCCTTATGGTATTGATGAAACACAAATGGTAAGGCGATTGTTTTTTCGGAAACCAAGTCACCATGAGTATTCAGAAAAAGTTATAAAATTTGAAATAATTGAACTCAAAACCAACGAGGATGTGATGAAGATGCTCATTGAGTCTAACTACTAGTGTTAGACAAGTGGCCTCAGATATCTTAAGAAGGGGGGGTTGAATTAAGATATTCCAAACTATTTCCCCTAATTAAAAATCTATTTTACTTTTTTACTCAAGTTATGAATTCCCTTAATGACAATCTTCTTAAATATTAATTCAAATGAAGCAACTTGAATATGAATATAAAGCAATAATAAATAAAGGAGATTAAGGGAAGAGAAAATGCAAACTCAGTTTTATACTGGTTCGGCCACACCCTTGTGCCTACGTCCAGTCCCCAAGCAACCCGCTTGAGAGTTCCACTAACTTGTAAATTCCTTTTACAAGTTCTAAACACACAAGGACAACCCTTCCTTTGTGTTTAGAGATCCTTTACAACAAGAGACTCACAGTCTCTTAATCCCTTAGAGAATGAGAAGAAGAAGAGGAACAAATCTCTCTAGAAAGAGATGGATTTTACAAATTGAGCACTCAATTAATTCCTTAATGAATTGCAATTGAATTGGCCAAGGAATTCTTAAGAGGATAAAATGAAATTGCTCTTTGAGAGGATAAACACTTTGTTGTTCTGAAAATCTCTCTTCACAATTTCGTGTTTAAGTCACACATATATATAGACCATTGGTGGTCATGAGTAAAGCCTTTGAAAAGTTGTGACTCTTGAAATTATTTTTTCTGAAATTCCTGTCTGGTAATCGATTACAGTAATTGTGTAATCGATTACAGCTTTTAAAATTTGAATTAAAACGTTTACTAACTGCTGGTAATCGATTACCAAAATTGTGTAATCGATTACACAGTCTAAAATTTCGAATTCAAATTTTTATAGCTGTTATAAAACGTATTTGGCCACTGGTAATCGATTACATCCTCTGGTAATCGATTACCAGAGAGTAAAACCTTTGAGAAACACTTTTTATTTTAAATCACTTGGCCAAACCTTTGCTAATTCAATTAGGAATTCCCTTCCTAATATTCTAGTGATCATCTTGATGTTGTGACTTGTAATCTTGAAGTATTGTCTTGAATTGTAATCTTGAAAAGCCCATTTGCATCAATTGCAACACATCATCATGATCATCATCAAAACATCAAAGCCAATTGCATCTACAGAAAAAGATTGGGCCAATAGAAATTTTAGTTGTTTTCAGTAAACCTGTACCGCAAATGGAAGACAAGTTGTCCTTGTCGCAAAATTAGCATGAGTTAGTTGTAGTATTTGATGCGAACTTAATTTTGTTCGACTATGTTGAAGTTAATGTACTGTTTGAATTCATGTATTGCATAATCATTTTTAATGTACTGTTTGAAATAAAGAAGTTGAAAAGGGTGTAGACATATGGAGCAATTTCAGTCAAAATACACATATGTAACGGATAATAAATATGCCCCTCGAGTCAATCCAAAATGTTGGATCAAGTGACCTCAGAATAATTAAGAAGGGGGGGTTGAATTAATTATTACTAGACCTTTACTAATTAAAAATTACCCTTCTTAGGCTTTTATTATGTTGTTAAGAAAATAAAGAATATAAAAGAAACTTAACCAAAAGTAAAAACGGGATTTAAAGTGCACAGCAGAAATTAAAAGAGTAGGGAAGAAGGAGACAAACACACAAGAGTTTTATACTGGTTTGGCAACAACCCGTGCCTACATCCAGTCCCCAAGCGACCTGCGGTCCTTGAGATTTCTTTTCAACCTTGTAAAAATCCTTTTACAAGCAAAGATCCACAAGGGATGTACCCTCCCTTGTTCTCTTTGAACAACCTAGTGGATGTACCCTCCACTAGAACTGATCCACAAGAGATGTACCCTCTCTTGTTCTCAGTCAACAACCCAAGTAGATGTACCCTCTACTTGTACCACAAAGGATGTACCCTCCAATGTGTTAAGACAAAGTTCTCAGGCGGTTAGTCCTTTGAAACTTTGTGAATGGGGAAACAAAAGAATTCTCAGGTGGTTAGTCCTTTGAAATCTTTTGTTTTAGGGAAAGGGAAGAATCAAAAGAATTCTCAGACTGTGTCGTTTTGAATTCTTTGACAAGGGAGAAGGGAGACACAAAAGAATTTAGGCGGTTAGTCCTTTGTTCTTTTGGAAAAGGGAGAAGAGAAACACAAAAAGAATTCAGGCGGTTAGTCCTTGGCGAATTCTTTTTGGCAAAGGGAGAAGGGAATGAAAAAGATAAATAGCACAAGTTTTTGAACAAAGAATTTTTCTTGGAAGAAAAAGTTTTGAACAAAAACTTTTAGAAAGATGAAGAGAAGATGAAATAAGAAAGTTCTGAAAGAAATGAAAGAAGATGTTGAAAGATAGATTGAAAGATAGAATGATTGAAAGAGATGATGGATATGAATTAATTTATTATGTTTCATGCCAAGGTCACATATTTATAGTTTCTTGATGACTCAAGTCAAAACTTGTAACTCTTAGCAATTCCTTTAAAACTAATTACTTAAAAAAGATATGACTTTTGAAAGAATCTTCAGAAACAAGTTACTTGAAGAAATGTGACTTTTGGAAATGAATTTTTCGAAAACAGTCACTGGTAATCGATTACCATAAAGGTGTAATTGATTACACATCAACAGATGTGACTCTTCATTTTGAATTTTGAAAATCTTAACGTTTTAAAAACCACTGGTAATCGATTACTATAATCTGGTAATCGATTACCAGAGAGTAAAACTTTTTGATAATGATTTTGTGAAAACTTCTTGTGCTACTCAATGTTTTGAAAAACATTTTAATACTTGTCTTGATTAAGTCTTCTCTTGATTCTTGAATCTTTGAGTCTTGAATCTTGATCATGATTATTCTTGAATCTTGATTCTTGATTCCTGAAATCAAATTTCCTCTTGATCCTTGAAGTGTTCTTGACTCATTCCTGAACTCAATCTTGAACTCATTCTTGAATGTCATCATCTTTGTGATCATGAAGTGATCTTGACTTTTGAGCTTTTTGTCATCATCTTTGTTATTATCAAAACTCCTTGAATCAATCTTGATTCATCATGAAGCTTGCTTGTACACAAAACCCCCCATTTCTTACTTTGCTCAAAATAATCTAAATAACTTGCAATTACTAACCCACCACTGCTTTCCAATCAAACCCTACAACACACCCCTTCTTCACTTTCAAACCCCCCACCCCATATTTATTCCTCCAACAACCTCTTCCATTAGAATAATCCAACACTTATTTCTTTCCCCTCTCTTCACCCTCCCATTAAGATTTTGCGATAAAATCAAATCAAATAATTTAGGTCGAACAAAGAGAATATTGCTTTTTATTTTAGGGTTTAGGGTTTAGGGTTTAGGGTTTAGGGTTTAGGGTTTAGGTTTAGGGTTTAGGGCATAAAGAAGTATGCATTGGCATTGGCATTGACATTGATATTGATATTGATATTGTTATTGGTTGTGTGTAGAGTCTGATAGACTAGAATGACGGCTACTACCATTCTCTTCATAGCACCCCATTTATGATTTTCCCTTCCATTCACACCAATCGCCTGCACTCTCTATACTATACTTTCTCGTGCTCTGTGACTGTCACTCACTCACTCAAAAACCAAACATGCCCTTAAGTCCACCAAAATGATGAAATACTTCCTCCATTCAATTTTAGAGAAAAAAATATTGTTCCTAATGTGTCATTTTAGAAAATATGAATACGGATTTTTATCTGAGGTGACAAAATTTTTAAAAAAAAATTAATTTGATAGAATAAAATTATAAATTTTTTTTAATTTATTTTTTTCTATGACCCCTACTCATGATGTCCGTTTTTTGTTTAATTTTTTTTCTACACCCTTTTCAATTTCTTTATTTCAATTATATTTAAAGTTATATTTAAAATTACTTTTTATTAGTTGGTAAACTAAGTTAACTAGATCATTTATAATAATTTACATAGACTATAACTAAGTTAACTACACCATTTTAATAACACGCGTGTATATAGACACAAATGGAATACACAATCAATGGAAATAAATAAAACTAACATTACTAATGAAATGGGTTCATGTACAATATCTGTATATACATGGAATATCAATATAAAATATGTAAATAAACTACGTCTGATCCGTGCGCCGCCTGCGTCTAGACCTAACATATACTAGATGGTCCTGTGTCACACTCCTGGCCATCTTGAGGCATTCTTCGATCACCTCATGTGTCGATGAGCCTAGCGTGACCACCCCTAGACTCAGATGGCGCTCCAACCTCTCAGCAATCTCATCTCAAACTTCCTGTTAAATACAAAACAAACAGATTACACAAATTATTATGCAAATATTGATGTAAATAACGTAAATTATTAGTATCACTTACCACTGCATGTCTAGGCTCCTCCACAGATGTCGACGATGCTCCTGGCTCCGCCACGTGAGGGATATCCGTCTGTGGGGTCTAAGGGACGACTCGGGGCTGCGGGGCATGACCATCAGACAGAGGATCTGATGTGTGGCCTGGTGTCATGAAAGGATGCTAGATGCGAAAGAACCAGTCCATGTAGTAATTGGCACACTGACCTGGCATAGCGCACACCTCACCTGCTGGAACGATATGATCCAAGTAGTGCATCCACCTGTCGTGTATATCATCATATGATACCCATGAATCGACAAGAGGAGAAGGAATGGTCTGTGTGTATCCAAACTGTCGCACGACCCTCTATGCTCAGTAATAAACAGCAACAGGCCATCAGCGCAAGAGACCAGAATAGCATGATATCATATGGAAGTCCCGGACCGGTCGGTGCTCCCCATACGGGATCCAACAGACATCCAGAATCCGGATTCGGTCCAGGCGCTCCCTGTACGTTAGTGTATGTATGTATGCTCTTCACAGTTTTCTTCATCGCAATCCACCTACACGCACGCGGGGAATCCTCGTCGTATTCTTGATCAACAATGGAGTCTGTGACTGAGGGAAAGTGCTCGTAAATCCAGCACTACAGATGTAACATCAAAATGATAAACATTAATAATGAAAGTCTAACAAAATTTAAAGTTGAACATTGTTGAACCTCAACGAATGAAAAACATATTTGTTACCTGCAACAGTGTGATGTAACCGCCAAACTGTCAGCTGCTGTTGATAGAGACATCGCTCAGCTGGTCGTACATATGCACCAGAGCAGCCACCCCCCAGGCATACCTCCCAGTCTGATTGAGGTCACGAAGGGCCTCCAAGTACACAACATGCACATTGGTTGCACTCTTGTTAGCAAACAGAGTGCAACCCAAAAAATGAAGAAGATATGCGTGAGCCGCAACTATCCAATGACCTGCCTAGCATTGGCGCTCGTATATATCATGCACCCATTGCAGGCGTACGTACGGTTCACGATACTGGGCTGTCTCAGCCCTGACAGACTCTACAAAGACCATCAATAAGTCCACCAGCATCTGAACCGCATCACCCACGTGCAAGGGCTGAAAGGCGTGGAAGTCGCCAACCACGGGTAGATGAAGAAGCGAGGAGACGTCGTCCAGCGTGATCGTGAGCTCTCCCACCGGGAGATGGAAACTAGACGTCTCCCGGTGCCACCGCTCCACAAATGAGGACAAAAGTCCCCAATCGCCGGAGTCTACCGAACACGCGATCAGAGGACTTAGTCTTATCCCAGCAACGAGTCCCTCAATGGCAGGGACAGGCCTGGCTAAACTATGGACCTTCCTCCCGTGAGAGGATAACTTCAACTCAGGATGCTCCTGAATTGAAGTATAAAGGAACGCAAAATTCGTTAAAATTATCATTTAAAGGAAAACTAATTTCAATCATAAAGTATAATTTACAAGTAACTAAAATTAAATATTATAAATACCTCTCACGTCCATACGCTGCAAGCAACATGATCCGCATATTGGGTCAACACGGATGGATCACTCGGACCACCCGAAAATCCCTCATGCTCATTTTCAGCAGCCTCCTCACCTGTGTCCGCAGGAATGTCTGCCACAATGTCCTCTACATTAGTTGGTGCCATCGGGTCATCTAGAAATACATCAGTCTCAACATCTGGCACAGGAACCACTGGCTCATCGTGCGCCGCAGTCACAGCGACTCGCTGCCTCCGTGCGGATGTGGTAGGCCTTCGATGCTGCGGAGCATCATCGGAATCATCACGATCTCCTCGGCCCATACCTCTGCCAGTAATATGACCTAAGGCATGACTTAATCCTCTGGTCCTAACCATGATCTGCAAATGAGTACCGCAAAATCCATCACTCATTTCATTCTCTCAAATTTCATGCGTGAGTCTCACAAACCCACCAAAGCCAGATGACAAATGAAAATGATTAAAATCATTGAAAGCATGGTTGAGTGAGTGATTAAAATCATTGAAAGCATGGTTAGGTCACTTTAGGATTTTAGAAACTTTCTCATATGTTGACTAAATCAATAAGCACGCACACTTGTGTGTTTGAAATCATTGAACGAAGATGGAATATCCAACTTCATCACCCATTACATGTGGTTGTCCACTTTTCGAATGCAGAGTTCAATGACAATCCTTAGATGCAATTTTATAGTGAGGTTATAAGGGAATTATGTACATGCATCAATAAGTTGGTGGGATATCTAGGTGGAGCAGAAGATCATGTTGAAGTTGCACAATATTAAAATTGTGGATGATATGTTTGGGGAGTGATATTGCCATATTAATGAGGAAAATTGTTTCACCGAGTAACAAACAAAGCTTATACAACTTTTAAACTTTTATTTTTTAAGTCACTTGCTTAAATACTATTTAATACATTTTCTTTGGCTTTGTAGCTAAATTCCCAATTTGCAAAAGCTAGCTATAAATATCTAAAGCTTTATTTGTAGTGCATTCAAACGTAAATGAAGTGTCTATGAGAAAGTAATTTGCTTTTTTTAAAGTCAATAATCAATTCCAAATCTTTCTTATAATTATTTTTTAGTTATTTATCTCAATGTTAAAGATTATATTGAGAAAAGGAATAGGTTTGAGCATAAAAGATTGCATGACTTGGTAAACAACCCTTAAGCAAACCATAAGGATGAAGTTGATGCAATTAACCATAAGGATGAGTGACTAGTCAGAGAGATGGATGGGGACGATGTTGAAGTTGGAGATGAAAGGGGTTTTGAGGGAGATAATGAAGTTTGATGCTGACTACTGAGTCATTATCGTATTGGCAACATTATAACCCTGTACAAGTTTATGTTGACATTGAAATTCAAGGGAATTTACCTTAGTAACTCTTGAAGAACAACATGCACGCAAGCACACACACTTGTGACATAATTCTTCATACTGACACTCACATAAACTAGTATATATCAAGTTAGGGTCATAAAGTTGATCTACTATTCAAACTACTAGCTAAGAAGGTAGATGGTTGAGTTGAATAATGCCACTGCCATTTGTGAATATTTTGGTCACGTCATGGCTTCTTGTACATGTTTCTCTGCTAAGAAGTTGCCCTACTTGACTTCAACTCTCTCTAGTTGTGATTTTTATCTTTGTAATATTGAAACTAGTTTTAGAAGTAATATATGGTTTGGAATATTTGGATAATTTCTTACAAACACTAGGTATCTTTTGGAATTTTTTAAATGAAAAAATTGTCAACATCTCAATATAATCATAATTCATGCTAATCAATATATACTATTTCGATAATTCCCTGAAAAAAGATGCATCTATATATAATCATAATTCATGATAATCAATCTATACTATTTATCTATATGTCAACATCTCATTATTTACAACCAAATTGTGACTAAGGTCAAAACAAATTGTGACAACAATCTAATAAGAATGATCGAAATTATATGAAATATTTACTCTTCTACCAAAGTAATACATAAAAGGAAATTACATATTTGCATTAAATCAAATTGAAACAATTGATATTCTCCAAAATGACACTATTTATCAAATATTTACCATACATTCAGAGGTCATCCTAATAACCAAAATTCCTAATTTCAAAAATAACTCACAATGTATCAAATATTTAACAATTTGTAAAATGAAGCTGTGACTGTTTACGGATCAAGTGATCCGTAAGCATTTTCCGGATCAAGTTGATCCGGAAGATGCTTACAGATCACTTGATCCGTAAACAATGTCTGAGTAGTTTATGGATCAGGTGATCCGTAAGCATCTTCCGGATCAACTTGATCCGGAAAATGCTTATAGATCACTTGATCCGTAAACTATGTCTGAGTAGTTTACAGATCAGGTGATCCGTAAGCATTTTCTGGATCAAGTTGATCCAAAATATGCTTACAGATCAACTGATCCGTAAACTACTTGAAGCTTCCCTACTCTGACAACAATGGTGGAAACAGAGGATAGTGGCGCTTACCTCGATGGTCGACGCTGACGACACTCCCTCGACGGTGGACGGTGGCGTAGCTCTTCAATGGTAGCGACAGAATCAAACGCAAGCTCCTCTTCACGGCAACAATGGTTCGTGGCTGAGGAAGAAGAAGAAGAATCAAACGCTCTGAGGAAGAAGAAGAAGATAGCAGGAGAGAGACAGGTCCAAGAGGTCACCAACAAAATACGAAAATGGCTCTGAGGAAGAAGAAGAATCAAACGCTTTGAGGAAGAAGAAGAATCAAACACTGTGTGAGGAAAAAGAAACTGCAACGGAGAGACAGAGTAGCGGGAGAGAGAGAGTCATGCATTTTTTTAAAAAATTAACCCAGGGGTATTACGGGCTTTTCACCTCAAGTGCTAGGTGCACCAGCAAAAATGCTGGGTGCACCTAGCAGCACTCTTCACGTTCATAATGGCTTTTTCCTGGTTGTTGGTTCTGCTCCTTCATCTTACCCTTGTAATCATGCCACCTTGGGCATGCCATTATCAAAGAAGGAAACCAAGACGAGAAGGGATTGATAACTAAGGAGGAAGCATATTGATAATATGGCTGAAGAGAAATTATTGCCAAAAGATCATTAGAGTAAAATTACATAAATGTTAACTTTGCCAAATCATATACTCATCTATGCATGTCCTACACCCAGTAATAAACATTAAACACTTCGCAAAAATATAATTGTTACGCCTACATAAAAACAAACTTTTGTTTACTTCTATAAGAATTTTTTATTGGAATGCTCAAAATTATGATGTTGTATATAATTTTTTGTATGTTATTTTATTATTTTCATAGTATATACTTTTTTATTTCTATCAATGTCTTAAGAGTTCTGACTAACAAAATCTTATTTTTACAAGATAATTTTTAATTATATATTGTTGTTGTGGTGATAAATCAATAAATACACCAACGAAAAGAAAGTATTTATTGATAGACTTTACACTATTAGAAAATACACTTTGAACATCGGTTATTTAGAACATTCTACATCGGTTCTAAAACCAATGTTGAAAGTGTCGATGTTGAATGTATCAATGTTAACATCGGTTTTGTAAAACCGATGTTAACATATATATGACAACATCAGTTCTCTAAATACCCGATGTTAAACACAATGAACAACAACAAAAAAAGTGTATGCATGATGAACGTTGACATCGGTTTTGCAGTAAAACCGATGTTAATATGTTATATTAACATCGGTTTTTCTAGTGTAATATATTAACATCGGTTTCCTACGATAACCGATGTTAATACATTTCATTAACATCGGTTTTGCTAGAAAACCGATGTCAACGTTGATAATGCATACACTTATTTGGTGTAGTTATTTGTGTATAACATCGGTTATGTGTAGATAACCGATGTTAATATTCAAATGTTCACATCGGTTATTTATAACTAACCGATGTTAATGTACAAGAGTTTACATCGGTTATATTCAGATGACCGATGTTAAAATACAAACACTGACATCGGTTATACACAAATAACCGATGTTAATATACAAACGTTAAATCGGTTTTCTATTACAACCAATGTTAAGGTTCATGTCGACATCGGTTTTTGTAAATAACCGATGTTGTTTATGATATTAACATCGGTTTTTGTTAATAACCGATGTTGTTTTCAAGTATTTTTTTTATATATACTTTCTGTTTTTACAGTAAACCCAAAATTTTACCTGTCAAATGCAATTTCAAGCCCAATTCACACCAAATAAACATTTTATTCTGCTTTCAAGCAGTTTTAATGATAATAAACATCAAATAATTGATTTATCATAAAGAATAATCATCAAATGAATTCAATGTTCATATTACATAGAAAATGTCAAAAATGTTAAACCAAAGTAAACTAAGGAAAAAACCATTGTCCCTAAATCCTAGGCCTGATCTCTAACTCGGAGATAAAACTGTGCCCACTGGATCCGAAATGCCTTTAATCTCTTTGGCTCCAATGGTCTAGGATCGTTAAAATACTGCATGATGAAATAAATCATAATAAGTTAATAATGTAATACAAATTATAAATAAATCGATTTTGTTTAAAATAAACTTACCGCTTCCCAATTATTCCTAAAAGTTCCTAAAATGATGGTGGACATCCAGTGCATCACATAGTAGCCGTACTCAGTACTTCCTTTTTGTCTATTACACTAAATACATAATGAAATTTGGATATTAATTAAACAACTAGTGTACAGACACATAAAGAAATATATATAAGTAAAAGTTTTTTGTAAATGACGTACCTTGACGACAATCCACCTAGCAGAAGCCTTTAATTTAGGTTGTGGAGTATCATTAAGACCTTTTAAAGCACTTTTCCAGATGAGTAACAATTAAAAACTGGTGTTGTACATTGAGGTATTACAATGCAAATGTATTTAAAAGAACACTAACCTATTAATAATCCCCTTAAGATAGTTGTCTGGTCTGTTATGCAATGAACAAAACCAGACAAATAGGTGTTCCTTGGGCAAGATGACCACCATCTGCCAGTGTCCGCTGCAGTGGAACCTAAAATGGGTTAGTACATTAGTAAACATTAATTAAATTTAGTTATTTTGTGACTTACCCATTTAGGTAGGCTCCAAGATAGACATCGGGTTGTGAACTTTGCATCCAACTCTTTATGTAACTTTCAGACTCAAACTGTGATTGCCCAGACCTCTGAATGGACTATGGCTCGAGGAATCCATAGATATCAGAATTCCCCACTCACATACATGTTTCAGTGAGATGCCTGTTTATGTTAAGTGAAAGTTAAATATTTATGAATTGAAAGCAATAACTTAGGTAATTAAAAGTAATATAAAATGACTTACAGAATCCACAACTGTAACACTTATATGCTGAGACATTGACCACCGTGTGCGATTTCAGAGAGGTTTTCGTACTTTATGTAGAGGGGGAAATCTGGATTAAAGACCCCGAACACGGTGGCATCCCATCTAACCTGATAAGGCCTCAAGAAAAGCTCTGGGATGGTCAATGTCATCAGATAAAGCGGATCATCGACCTCCGGATCGGGCTTCGGAGGTGGTTTTGCCGGAGACACAGCTACCTATTCATGAAACAAAGTTAAATAGCATAATTTGATGCACGCTTAATGAATTAATTTTAAAAAAAAAAGAAACATATAATAAGGACAATAAGTACCTGCTGCGATAAAGACTTGATCAGATGTGTCGGCCAAGCAAGGAAGGTGTGAACTGCCTACCCCACTAAGGAAACCTCATCAGTGGGTACAAGAACTGGAGCATCTGCATCTGTAACCTCCTCCACACTCACCTTTACTTGGCCAGGAAACAAAGGAATGTTATGAACAACAATGGATCCCTCATAAACTCTCCCCATGGCAACCAGGCGAGCAGGATCTGCTTCTATGTACAAGCCGCACCTGTCAGAGTCACCCGTCTCAGGATCGTTTCCTGAGGGATCAACACAACTCCCCTGTGTGCTCACTCGAGGACCGGAGGGACCAACCAGAGGGTCAGGAGGCACTGCAAGTCCCTGAGATTGCATTTGCGACTGAAGCTGGGACTGCATGTGGCTGAAGGATGCCATAACCTGTCTCGTCACTTTCTCTGTGATGAACTCCTCTAGCTGGTCCCTGATTTGCTGGGTGAGCTGCTGCAATTCGTCAGGAGGCAGGGAGGAAGCACTGCGGGACGTCCGTGGAGCCGTTGCCTGATGGTGACACTGGCTCCAGCAGCACGGACACGTTCAGGGTGATCTGGACATCCAATAGCAGCGGCGAGAACATCCTGACGTCCATGGGGGATGAAGGATCCCTGTGTGGCCTTCTCCTCAAAGGAATCCTACACAGAAAACACACAGTGGTACATGGCCTTCACAAAATATTGAAATATAATTGTAATGGTTAGTTGAAAATGACTTACAATCTTCTCAGCGATTTCCTTTGCGGCCTCAGTCGTCATCTCCCCTGTTTTCTTCGTGCGGGCCATCTTCCACTTCACGTTGCGTTTGACCGGGGATGGAGGGTTGATGACGCCATCAACGCTTCCTGGCTGTGCAGCTTCCTCCAGCTTCTTCTTCGTCTTCTCAGCCAAGAGCTTCTGTTCCAAATAATCATAACCCCCACGAGACAAAACGTGGGGGGCAGTATTCTGCTTCTGTATGGCCTGTGCCTTCTTGCGCACATCCTGAAAAAATTAAACAATAATGTTTGAAATTGGTAGAATGAAGTATAACAACATCATGTTTTTTGAAAAACAACTTAAATGGCAAGGAACATACCTCCCAAGAAAGGTCTCTGCAAGTCTGGCAAAACTGGGCCCACTTTTCCTTGTTGATGCCGTATTTCTCACAGACAGTGTCCTCGACACCATCCTGATTGGCTGCAAGGGTCCATTTCCTCGTGAGGTCTGATTTAAATTGCCTCCATCTCTCCCCCACGGTCTGGAGTAACTTCTTTTTCGTCCTACTGTCAGAAGCCTCTGGGATATCAAATTCCGCCTGACAACATCAAATAAAGTTTATTTGTTACAATAATGTATTTTTTGGCTATTAATTAAACAAAATCCAATAAGAAAAGAAAAATACCTGAATATCCTCTCAAATGAGGTCCTTCTGAGCAGTAGGGACCTCCTTCCAGTTCTCGTAGGTGACGTCCACCTTATCACGCGCCACAATCCCCAAATATGTTCTTAATTTCTTCCTGTGGGGACCGTCGGCCTTCTCGGTAGCAGGATCAACATGCACCACTAGTCTCTCAGCACCAGGTGGTCTAGTGGACAACGATCGTAGACGTGAGGCTTTGCGTTTGATTATTCTGCACTTGATTGTTACAATATAACTCTTCTAGAAACCTTATTTGAAATTTAAAAGAAAAGCACATACTGTGGGAATTTTTTAAAATTGAAAATGTTTTACATTTATAATTTATTTCTTGTAATTTTCTTCCCAAGTTTTTCTTTTTCCTCTTTTTTGTTTCTGGTTCTGATATAGTTTATTAAAATTATGATGCATTTGTTTTCAGGCTTGAGGAGCTCCAACTTTCGGATATCAAATTTCTTTATGGTTGTTCAAAGCCAATTATTGTGGTTCTTATAATATGGCGGGTGGAGAGCGTTGGCTGAAGGTAAAAGAGGCACTAATGAGTCATTGTGGTGGCAGGATCTAATGGTGGTCACACAGGAACAACAGCTGAATAATGTGATGCAATCTGGATTATCATGGAATGTGGGGTCGGGTGATAAAATCAAATTTTGGGAAGATTGCTGGAATGGTGAAGGAGTTGCATTAATGCAGAAATTTCCAAGACTGTATCAGATATCTAGACAGCAACACAACCTCATCCAACAAGTGGAAAGTTTTTCTAATACATCCTGGGAATGGAATCTGACCTGGAGAAGGCAATTATTTGATAATGAAGCTTACTCTGCATACGAATTCATGAGGGAGCTCTCACAGCTGGTAATTCAACAACAAGTACCTGATAGATGGGTATGGAAACATGAGCCTAATGGACTTTATTCGACAAGGAGTGTATATAAATTGTTGCAGGGGAAGCCAGGATCGCAGAGGTATAATAGATGGAATACTTGGTGGATAGCCTTAACTTGGTCTATATGGAAGCATAGGAATGAGGTCATTTTCCAGAATACACAATTCAATGGAATCAAGCTGCTGGAGGATGCTGTGTTTTTGCACTGGACGTGGCTTAGAGCTATGGAGAAAGATTTTTCTATGCACTATAATCAGTGGTCTAGCAACCTAATAGATGGTTTTTGTAATTAGGAAACAAAACCTGTGGGGCAAGGTGTTGTATTGGATGTTAAGAATTCTGGACTGATCAGACTGATATATAGCCTGATTTTTTTATAGCTATTAGTCTATCTAAAACTATAACTATCTTATATCTTTAGTACCTTTGGTACTTTTATCTATAAAATATACTTTTGCTGTCCAAAAAAATAAATAAAAATACCAACATTACACTAACAACTGTTCAGCTTGCCAAAATTTATATAAAAAAGAATATAATCCTCATACAAATACAATCATGCAAGCATATTTGAAAACTTAAAATACGAATAACTCAAGTTAAAACCAATTCATTTTTTACAACTCTGAACAAATTAACTAAGGTACAGTAGGCAAATTTGTTTTCACTAATATTAGTAGGTCATCACCACTGCAGTAGAATTTAAGTTAAACTTAGATAAGTACCTTATGAAGAGGCCAGCTACCTTGTCACAGCTAACAAGTCAGAACTGAACAAATTTCTGCATGTATAATTGAACAAATTTGTTATCAAACTTGTGTGTGTGTGTTTATATGATGAGTGTGTGTGTGTGTGTGTGTGTGTGTGTGTGTGTGTGTGTGTGTGTCATCAGTGTGTGTCTGTGTGTTTCTATCATACGTGTGTGTGTGTGTGTTTCATGACCAATTTTTCTTACTGGCAATTCAGTGACAGTGTATTGCTTAGGCTTCTGTCGAAATGAAAGGAAAATCAATGAGTCTGACAAAACAACTTCAGTCTTCACTCTTCACTAGTTGAACACAAATAAAAAAAATTAAACTACTTCAAGGATAGATAAAAGGTTCAGAAGCAGCAATGCCACTAGAGAGTAGACATCAAGAACAAGAGAGAGGAAGAATAAGACATATAATTCTTTCATCAATTGGTCAGGTTTCCTAACTAGTGATGGGGTCAAAATCAAGTAGGCAAGGATAAGTGGAGGGAGGATGACTTAACCCTCCAAGACAAATACCCCATTCTGTACCAAGTGAGTACTCAACAGAATTATTCTATCGACTTAACCCTCCAGCTACTGTGCTTTTATCCTATGTAGTTGGGTTCGGCAGTTTTCTACCTTTGTATCTATTTCATCTTATCTCCAGTACACTTAGTACTGAATCATTTATAATATTATCTAATTTTTGCTGTGCAAAAAAAAAAACATGAAGGTTCAATCTAGAAATCAAGTGGATAGGGAAAGAGGCACTCACAAGTCTATAGGCCTTAGACAAAGGTTCTCCTAATCCAACAATGCTTACGAACCCAAATACTTCCTACCAAGGTAACAAAATGACAATTGGTTAGCCATGTATGCAATCTTTCACAGTAATGTAAAATACACAATATCCAAAATCATACTAATTATACCTCAAGTTTTTCTCTTTTGGAAAAGATACGGCTAATGAGACGACTGTCTGACAAGATAACAGTAATCCAAATTATTCGTTCAACATTCCTATAATCCTGCAATCATGAGGCAGTGAGGCACACACAATTCAGTAGTGCTTTTAGAAACAAAGTACAACAAATCCTCCTGCCAAATCAATAAAAAATTATAAGGGTAATGTACCCACACACAGGACAAAAAAGGCACAGCAAACAAAGGTTATGGTAATAGTATATATAAGAAGAAAAAATTATTCATATGCACATGTGAGGTTATCTACCTATGATAGCTTTAAGATAAACAATAACAAGAAGGTATATATAAGAATCTGACAGTTTGTTGGTGCAGTAGCTTCATGCATGCTACACATCTCTTTTTTTTTTTGGAAGGCAGAAAATATAGTATATTTTATTAATCAGAAAAACAACAACACCAGAGATACTGCTGGTGACATTTACATAAGTGCAACACAACTATTATACCACCCTCCAGTACAAGATTAAAAAGCCAACATTGACCCAACCATATATACTAGATATGTATAATCTTAGTTGTGGCATAGCTTTGCCTGTACTAATTACTAAATGTCACAATAACATTCTTAACTTTCTCTCAAATTAAACAACACCTACTCTACAAATGACACATGGTGGTCCAATAAACCTAAAATACAGAGTGAAATTCTCAGCCCTGAATTTTCAATTTTTCAACATACCTATAACCATGATTCGAGTTTATCATAAGCTAAACTAAAGTACAGACCATCAACATAGCTTCTTTATATTCATAATCATTTTTCTTTGTGTATAAAGAACAAGCTCAAGAGGTTGCTCAAGAGGTTGGCATTAACAGATCCACTTAAACTGTTACAAGAACACAATAAGGGTAAGGGAAACTTCACTAAGGAGAAGAAGCACAGAGTTGTCACGATGCTTGAGTTAAATATGAGATACCCTAGCCATGTTTAGTTCACTAAGTGTGCGATACATGAATGCAGTCAAATATTTATACAGGATTAGACCAAACATACCTACGTGAGGTGGCGAAGGAGAAGAAGCACAGACTTCTGACGATGCTCGAGTGCGACAAACACGATGTTCGACCTTAGACAAAACGATGGTCAGATGGAGAACATACAACTTCAAGGTAGATGGAGAACAAAGAGAGCAAGAAAGCTTAGATGGAGAAGAAGACAGAGAGAAGGAGAAGACAGTGCGAAGGAGACGAAACATACCTAGGTATGGTAGCGAAGGAGAAGAAGCAGAGACTTGTGACGATGCTCGAGTACGACGAAGACGATGCTCGAGTGCGACGAACACGATGCTCAGATGCAGACAGGGACCTTGAAGGTAGACAAAGATTAGAAGAAGAAGAGAGCGCGGAAGCTTAGATGGAGAAGAAGACAAAGCGCGAGCTTCATAGGGCTCACCATATTTTTTAAAATATAAGTTCAACATCGGTTTTAAAAAAAAAACCGATGTTAACAACATGATGTTAAGGTTAACATCGGTTTTCTGAAAAAAAACCGATGTTAACATATCAAACGTTAACATCGATTTTCTAAAAACCCGATGTTAATAAACATATGTTAACATCGGTTATTAAAAAACCGATGTTAACTAATAAATGTTAACATCGGTTCTCCAATAACCGATGCTAATAAACTTCGTTAACATCGGTTTTTCACAAAATCGATGTTAACGTATACACGATATTTACAATTATGCCACTATGTATATGTTAACATCGGTTTTTTTAACAATCAATGTTAACACATCGTTGTTGAATCCGCTTTTTGCAGCAGTGTTATGATTAATTAGGAATAAAAATGCTATTTGAAAATAAAATGATCCTATATTTTTTATAATTTGGACTAAAAAAATATACACTTTTGTTTCTAATACTGGATAAGACAGGAGGTATATAGTAGTAAAAGCGTACTGCTCGATCAACGATCATGTCAAAGAGAACAAGATACAACTCATACAAGGAACGAGTAAATAAGAGCAGGTTTAAATTCTTTTTTTTTTCTTTTCAGTTTTTGGTTTTAAAAACTTTTTGAGTGTTAGATAAAATACTTCTACACTAATCAATTAATTTCTCATTCAATATCTATTAAATTTTGAAAATTATTTCTAATACGGAAGCTATAAAAATATAAATAAAAAGGCTTAAGTGTATTTTTTACTCTCAATTTTATTAATTATTGGAAAATTTTATCTCAAAAAACTAATTTATTGCATTTTATCTTCAATTTTCAAGAAATTTATGAATTTTGTACTATGTTATATTACCCTTAACATAATTGTACTTTTTACTCTTATTTTTTTAATATTTTTTGATAAATTTTACACTCAACCTTTTTTATTTTTTGACAAATTTTATCCCAACTTTCAAACTTATTAATGGATAACGATGAAAGATAAAATTTGAAAAATTCTTAAAAGTTGGGATAAAATATCAAATTAATTTATTTGTGGTAAAATTCATAAAAAATTTAAAAGTTATAAATAAAAAATACAATTAAATCAAATAAAAATATAGAAACAATCTAGAGATATTTTTTACTATCTTCTATTTTGATCTCGTTTACTTAACTTATCTCTCAATTGTATACTTTACTTGATGTTTTGCACCAGTTTCCACCAATTGTTTGAATGACTTGTTTAATTGTATTTTGAAAACGAAAATTATATAGTCAACAAACCCTAAGTGGTTCAAGTGTCAATATGTGTAAGACTCAAAAGCATTTAGCATCGATGAAAAAAAAAACATCCATGGTAAAAGCCAGACTAAATTAGTGTGAACAAGAAAAGAAAATTCGATCCATCATAAAAGAAATCCACAATTAAGAATCTGCAAATTTTCTATGAAAAGCCATATTGAAACAGTTTCAGAAACATATCAACCTTGACTCATAACAAGTCAGTCAAGCCCCACCACGTACGACTACTGCCCGAAGATTTAAGGTAAGGAGAGATAGATCTTAGGTTCAAATCTCTTCCTAACAAAAATCTAATAAATTAAAAAATTAATATTTATTGATAAAAAAAGTATCAATACTACTGCCTCATCCATCAATAAATAATTACTAGTATATAAGATAAAAAAAAAAAATGTTCTTAGTAAGTAAAAGGGACGTACCTTGCGGCCCCAAAAGATCGAGTAACTCTTAGCCTTCCTATTGTGTTTTTCATAGTCCGAAATAATACGGTGTCATATATAAAGACTCTATGATTCAAGTTAAATCATAAAGTCATGAAATTAAGAGATAGAATGAATGCATATTTTAAGGTGACGAGGTTTAAGACTTTTGTCACTTCCTTCCTTGTCCCTTCGTATTCAACGTAGAAAATCCATTGGACCTTTATTAGGTCCAACCCTAATTCAGAACAAAATATAGTATATAATGACTATTATTGTAAACATAATTTGACTTGAATAACTTTTTATTCCTATAAATTATATTTATTGACTTTGGTCCTTTAAAGTCCTTTTTTATTTAGTCACTGTAAAATCTTAATTTTTTTTATTACGTGATATCAAATAACAAAGTTATTTAATGATGTAACAATAATATTGATTTGTTATGTGTGTCCTGCCTATTTTTTTAAAATATATTTTTTAAATCCTCATTTATTTAAACCAATTAATAACATTAAACTAATCGATGAAACATTTGAAAACCCAGACTAAATACTCATGACTATTTTTTAGAGTTTTTCATGATACGACAAAAGTTAATGGATTATCGTCCTTGTTGCTATTATGTTATTAGATAAAGTTGTTACAATAAAATCTAAAACAAAATAAAAATGACAGGGACTAAAATGATTAAAACAAAAATATTTTAAAATATTGTATTTAAACTTTAATAATAAGGAAAAAAATAATGAATTTGGTGCTTGATTTGTAAGAACTATTGGATGTATATTAAAAGTTATAACACAAAAATAATATTTAACATCATTATTCATACTGTCACGAGTCCTCCTTCTTTTGAGAAACAAATTATAATTTATTTTGTACTATAACTAGATTTTAAACCTGTGCAATGTACGAGTTTGAATAAATGATATATTTTTATTTAGTATTTATATAAGATATATATGTACATCGATACAATTTAATTCTAAAATATTTAGAAGCCTATTAAATATAATTATATTAAAATTGAGAAAAATAACTAATTATATATTTAATCGAGGAGTTGTTGCCTTAAAAAGTATTTGCCTAATAAAATTCTTTTTTATTTTTTCTTTTCCAAGTTATTAATTGTGATGTAATAAATATATGAAATTTATAAATTTAAAAACTACAGTATTTATAAATTTATAAAAATTTTAATTTGACTATTCATTTTTGTTATTATGAATACTATGTTTATATGTACATAGATTTTTGTGTTGATAAATAATAGTTTTTAAATATTTTCAATGAAAAAATTTAAAATTTATTTTTGAATGATATTTTAATCGTATTATTATTATTATTATTGTTTAATTTTTATTTCATTACTTGCTGAATATTAAATTTATTAATCTATAATTTCCTTATAAATACTATTTATTTATAAAATATTATTATATGATCAAAATTATATATCTTGAATTTAATTGATATAAATACTATTTATATATAAAACATTATTGATATGTGTTACTAGTTTTTAATATTATTGTTGCATGTTATTTTTCAGATTTTACTATTTCTATTATTTTTTTATTAAATTCAAGAAAAAAATATTATTTATGATAAAAATTATATTATTATTGCATACTTTAAAGATATTTTACATTTATTATAGAAAATGAATATTTAATACATTATGGTCTAAATTTATAAAAATAAAAAATGTTATTATTATTAACTAAGGTCTAAATTATAAAAAATATTAGTATTATTGATATGCGTTACTATATTTAAAAATATTATTACATGTTATTTGCGTATGTTATAATTTCGATTCTTTTTTATTATATTTAAAAAAATACAGAAGGTTAATAATAATAATAATAATAATAATAATAATAATAATAATAATAATTTAATTATTATTCCATACTTTATATCTATTTTATATTTATTACGTTATGGCCTGAATTTATAAGAATAAAAAATTATTGTTATTATTATTATTATTATTATTATTATTATTATTATTATTATTATTAAGATGTGAGTTTATAAAAGAATAATTATAATGTTGAAATTGATATTAATATATAAATTTAAAAGAACCCTATTTGTTATTATTCTTATTTATTTATTATTATAAAAATAAGTAATAATTATCATTGACGTAGTTGATGCAATTTTTATATAATTTTTTTAAGTGAATTTTATATTTGGAAATTTATGTATTATTTTATTTGAAAATATTAATTTAAAATTAACTAAATATCTATAAATTAATTCAAATTTTTCATAAAATATATTTTAATAATTAAAATTAAAATTATACTTTTTTATGCATATAATAGTTGATTTCTTAACTTATATCCTTAGATATTAATTTAAATAAAATATTATTAATTATTTCAAATTTAACTACATATTTATAAAATTAGTACTTTCAATTATATATTTTATAAAATATATTTCATAGTAATCAATTTTAAAAATTAATAAAGTATAGAATAAGTATTAATGTAATATTGAGTATTATTTTAATATATATATATATATATATATATATATATATAATATTTAGGATTTGAATAAAATTAAATAAAAAACATAAAACATATTTTCTTTTGAAAAATAATTATTGGTCAGAAAATATATATTTTATGGTAATCAATGTCAAAATTTTAATAAATTTGCGAATATATATTTATATATCTATTAAATATGTAGGATTTTAGTTAAATAAAATAAAAAATATCTAACATATATTACTTGAAAACTAATTATTGGTAAGAAAAAACTAATAGTATATTATTATTATAACATCTATAACAATATTTAAAATTTGAATAAAGTTAAATTTAAAAGTTGAGTATACTAATATATATAATAACTTTATTTATTTATTTTTATCCTTAATTATTAATTAAAAATAAAATTATATCATAAATAAAATATTACTACTTAATTAATTGAAATTAATGTCAACAACTTAATTCTTCGTTAAATACAATTAAAAATATTAAATTAGTTGAATCCAACGACTATTATAAAATTGAATTATCAATCTAATGATTAGAAAAACTTTAAGTGAAATTTAGTATACTTTCATCTTTTTTTCAGTTGAAATCGATTGGCAATCTACACTAAATGTTTTGGACAAAAAACCTATTAGCCCTTTTGTTTTCATAAATAGCTTTAGCATTTATCTATTTATTTATGTTTTTTAAAAAAGAAATCTTTCTCTCTCTCCACCCACTAGTTTCTCTCTCATCTAACATCTACTATGTTCACTTTTCACCCAAATTTTCCAGACGGATTGCTTTTGTCCTTTGAACTCATCTGCACAAATTTTCTCTCTAACTCTTGTTCAAATTTTCCCACCCTTCACGCCTCATTAAGCATTTGTTTTAATGGCTTTTTTTTTTTTTTTTTCATACTAAGCTTTCTTTAATGCAACTCTAAGGGTGGAATCTGAACCTCTCATTTTCCAAATCATATTCAAATTCTACTGCTAATAGTTCTCCAAGTTGTACTGGTTGTCCTCTTTGGAGATAATGGTGACATTTAAGAACTTTGAATTGCCAACAAAAAAGAAATAGGGAGTCAACATCGCCACACCGGAAAAGACAAATCTGGGAACCGCTTTTGAATTGAAAAGTCAAACCCAATAAATTCACTGTCACCAGCATGCCGGAAACATTAAAATAGGGAGTAGGGTCTCGACCCAGATTGGGCCTCAACGCCTTGGTTCGACTGTAATTGGCCAATAGGTTCGAAAATTCTTGGGTAACCATATATTGTTGAATTGATTGAATGAAAGATAACAAATCAATGAGAGAAACAAATGGGTGGAGAGAGAGACAGAGAGAGAGAAATAATTTTTAAAAATAAAAATAAATGTTAAATAACTTTAATATCCCTAAAGAAATTTATGAAAACAACAGAACTAATTGGATTTTTGTCCAATTATTTTGATGTAGATTACTAGCTAATTAACTCCAATTAAAAAAATGTAAGAATATATTAGCTATCTCATATATATATATAAATAGACTTATCTCTTTTAAAAAAGATAGAAGATAATATCACTTAATTCTACGCCATTATTTAACATGTGAGAAAAAAATTTTAATCTAATAAACATTATGTACAATTTAAAAAATGATTGTTAAACCTAGAATTCATCACCACCAAACTTAGATTAATTAATTACATACGGTTATTTTAGTTTAACCATTTTGAGTTTGAGTAATGAGTTTGTAATTACATAAATATTTAAGAAATAGTTTTTTTGTCTACAATTATCATATTTATAATTCGAACAAAATGATTTTTAATGAAAGATAAATGTGAATTAAACAAAAGAAAAATATAACTTATCACATATGCGAGTTTTCAGAAAAGAAAAAAAAATAAGTTATACATTTTTGTAAGTTCGTATTACAAATTCTTGACATACCACGTCAATTTTTCAGCAGCTGAAAGTAATTAAAAAGAAGAAAAGAAAAATATTTTACTTTATACTATTTCTTAAAAAAATAAAAAAAATTTCCTATATTTTTTTCACTTAATTTCAATTAGTTTATATCTTAATTTTTCAAGGTTGAGTTAAGAAAATCGAACAAAAAAATCCAACAAACAAAACAAAGCACCTGATCATTTCATATATTTTTTTAAACCATTTTTTCATTTTTAAAAACAAAATTAAATAAAAAAAACTTGTTTAAAAGAAGAAAAATAATTTTGAAAAGTTAAAAAATCAAATCTCAGTCAAACGCACTCAATATCTTCCTGCTCATTGTTTCCTTGTGACCTGTGACATATGTATGCTGTACTGCCTGCTTGAGTTCCAGCATGGTCACACATAACAATCAAGCCTATCTTGTTAATTACTATGCTACCCTCAAACAAAGCAAATTCGTAGATTATCTTCATATGCTGTCTCAAACTTTGTTTGAGACCAATCAGTTTTTAAATTCTGTGCAAGATCAATATTATCAATCAGTACTAATTAAGTTAAGCATTTAAACATATATAATCATAACATAAACAAGCTTAATATTTAAAACAAACAAACATTAACCAAGTCATCAACATGTAACTTTGTCTGACTATACCGGATAATTAACATTCAAATGGTTCATAACCTCATGCATATATGGTTTACGTACATAGCATGTAATTAAACTACTCGATCGTTTAAAACAAACATTAACATCAGTAACTAGTTATCATATACTGATATAACTAATTCTTACTCATTATCTCTATCTCTAAGGTGTGATACAAGCCTTCACTAATCACTACTATGATTCCACAACCACACACCTGCAAAGAGCATATAAAAAAGAAAGACCATCAGCAAAATTAAAAACTAATTAAAACAAACGTTAACTCTGAATTTGGAACAGAAGATACAAGGCTAATGAAATCAAAGGCAAGAGTAAGATTTTACTTTTTACGATAAAGAAAAAAGGATGGCAAATTTTGTCCAAAGCAAAAAAGAAAATAAGACCACCACTTATCTGTAGAATCACATAATAGTAGGTAACAGTAAAAATCATATAATTAATTACTCTGGATATTATTAAAGGAAAAAGAGTCCTCACCTTAACTTAAAAGAGGTAGAAGATCTTAATCACAGTCATTCTTCCGATCACCAGAATCGCGTAACGCATTTTCATAGCGAGATAGAGAATTGTAGGTGCAGCCATATTCGTTGTTACTGCTGTGACCATACTCAGCATCCTCACTATTCA
Source organism: Glycine soja (assembly GCF_004193775.1). Classification (NCBI taxonomy): domain Eukaryota; kingdom Viridiplantae; phylum Streptophyta; class Magnoliopsida; order Fabales; family Fabaceae; genus Glycine; species Glycine soja. The sequence continues at coordinate 23,464,842 of NC_041012.1, read as the reverse complement.
CGGTGTTACCACTATTATTATTGTAAACATATTCACTCTTCACGGTGTAATTACCACTATTATTATTGTAACCATATTCACTCTTCACGTTGTAATTACCACTATCATTATTGTAACCATATTCACCCTTCACGGTGTTACCATATATTTCACTCTTCACGGTGCCACTTTCTTGACCAAGTTTACTTTCCCTAGTACTGTTTTCACACCCTTGTTTATAACCCTCCTCATAGCCCTTCTTATAGCCAGTGTTGTATCCATGCTCATAGCTTTTTTCTGGCTCCTCCTTCATCTTTCCACTACGTTTCTCTCTTTTTTCCCCCTCATCGTGGTTCCTTCCCCCAAACTCATCAGCATCATCCCTCCATGGACAAGCCATTGTTTCAGAGTTTTTCACTGAGTTCTTCAATAATACAAAGGAAACAATGACACTTAATTGCAACCTGCAAGGAGAGAAGTGAATGATAAATAAGAATAAGAAAGAAGCCTATCTATCGAAATAATACTATTGTCCAACATTTTGAATCAAATTACAGAAAAGCCAAGGGTACATATATGACTGAGTAAACACTTTTGCAAAAGTATAAATATTGAGAAAGTCTAACATAGACACAAGTATACAGTTAGGTACGACCAATAAGACTTATATAATTAATAAAATAAAATAAATAAAAAATTAGAATGTCAAGTAAAATTAAATTTGATATTATTTTTATTTTTTTCTAATCTTTTTCCTGATTTTTTTTGTAAAATTATAAATACAGATTATGAGCGAAATTTCTTAAATAATAAAATAAAACTTACAAAATTTTGTTCTTTATAAAAAATTTTACCAATATAAAAAATAAGAAAAAAATATTTTATAAAGTGTATTGGTAATTTTTTTTTTATGATAAGAAAATTTTTAATCATGTACACAAACAATATTATTAAAAAATAAATCATTTAAATTATAGAAATAATTAAACACCTAATTTAAATAAATTAATTATAATGAAAATAAATTGAAATAAAAATTTCTTTAAAATTATTTTTTAATATATAATATTCATGTTTTCTAATAATGTTGAAGGTAAGTCGAAATTTTTTTATAGAAATTTGATTTTATGAAGTGCATGAGATAAAGAAACGGATAAAAAATATGTATATAGCAGCAGGTTAAAAAAGAGGAGCAAGACTTTACTCTATTGATAATTATAATTAATTAATAATTTTTAAAAATAAAAATTTAAAAACTAAAACATGCTACACATTAAATAGTATGCGACTTCACATTGAGGATTTTTTTTCTTAATTTTAACTTTTTATTTATAATTTTTCTTTTTAAAAATTATTAATTGTAACTATATTTTGATTTTAATTTAAAACTTTTGATATATTGTATAAAATGAATATGTCTTTCTCTTATAAATACACTAAAATATTAAGATTACATCAATATTTATCAATCTTAATTAAAATTGTATTCTTAAAATTAAAATTATAAATTCAACGGCAACAAAGTCTTACGATTGCTTAAAATCAACGTCTTTTATTTGCATTAATAAAGTTCTTATTTAAAATAAAATACTCTACAATTTTACACCACCAAACATATTATTTTAAAATTTAAATTATATTTTCTAATTTCGAATTGTAATCCTTTATATATTTCAATTTCAATGCAATTTAGCAAAAAATTAAAAAGAAAATTACAAAATGAAATAGAAAATTAATTTTACTTGACATTCTGATTTTTTATATTTTATTAGTTGTAAAATTGTTATTAATTGTACCTAACAATGATGCGTTGAATTTGTGTATAACTTTAACTAAAAATACTGAAAATGAGATTTTATTATTTTCAATTTTTGTTAGTTTGAAAAAATATTTTTACTAAAAATAAAAACAAAAACTCAACCAAACATATTTTTATTATCATTTTTTATTTTCAATAAAAATAAAAACAAAAAATAATCAAACCAAACCGTCTAATAATATCTCATAAATGGTACGTGTATAGAAACATCACTCACATGTAGAGTGGGACATGCGGTAAGTCTGCTACTGAGCCAACAACCCACAAAACCCATCCCGTGAAACCTGCATTCCTAATGGGTTCATTTTTTTCAGCCCGCACTCATCCGGGATAGTCCGCTGGCTTAACAAATTAGACTGCATTTGACCAAAAAGTTAAAAAAAATAATTTAAAATGTCAAATTTGACCGATATAAAATCATTTTAAAATCTAACTATAAATTTTTTAATGCACAAACTATTTATCTAAAATAGTAACACAATTTGCATCTAAATTACTTAAAATATATTTTTTACATTATATTTACTTAATATATAATTTTATACTAACTCAAAATATTATATCATCATTCAGCAAGCATTAAATTATATAAAAAACACTTAAATTATATATTTTTAACTTTGTTTACACATTTTATTTATTAATGTTATATATTTTTTATATTAAAATATAAAAAATCCACATGTAAAATTCGCTTAATTCGCGTGTTAAGCGAAATGGATTATAAAATCCATAATTTAAATGAACTTAAAATATCAAGACTCACAAACAAGCTTAAAATATCTCTTTCTGCTATTTATAAATCACAAACATAACAATGAAGCCAATCTAATTACGATTCTACCCTCAAACAAGCATGTGCAAGTTTAATGATTTAAGCATTAAACATAAACAAGCTTAAATTTAACAGACAAATTAAATAGGTATACCAATAAGTAACTGCCCTCTGCAGTACTGGTCCGAATAAACCTGGATACACATGGCCACCTTTAAATGTTTCTATATAAAATGATGGGTGGGTGTTGCTAGGTGCACCTAGCATTTTCGTATTTTTCCAATTTTGTCCTTTTATCCGTATGAGTCATACGGATGAACTTCATCTTCATTCGTATGGATGTAGTATGACTCTTACGGATGAAGTTCATTTCATTCGTAAGTAAGACTCTTACGGATGAACTTCATTCGTATGAATTTTTAAATTTCCAATGTATATTTAACACGCATGTAAATTTAAATAATAAATTTTGTGACAATTAATTTTGATATAAATCATACGAATTATTTAATCCGTATATTTTTTATAAATAAAAATATTTACTATTAAAAAATTTAATATATATTAAATTTTGTAATAGTAAAAAAATTTTAAGGCACAAATGAGTAATTTAACATGCGCATTAAATATACATTAGAAATTTAAAAATTTTAATTGTCACAAAATTTATTATTTAAATTTACATGCGCATTAAATATACATTTAAAATTTTAGTGTTATGTATAGCAACATGATTTATTTTATAATGTAATTGGCTTATTAATTCAGTTGGTTAGAGTGTTGTGTTAATAACCTGAAAGTCGCAGATTCATAATATGCATAAAGTATGTTCGACTGTCAAAATCGATCAAAAACCTCAAATATTTGTCAGAAAGTTAAAATTTCTAACGAACCAAAATCTGTCAGAAAAATGATCGTAGGAAATTTTAATCAACGGATTTTAACTATTTGTCGAAAATTGCCAACAAAAATATTCGTTGGAAACATTCTGTTAGAACTATCCGTCAAATTTCTGACAAAAATAATTCGTGGAAAATGCTATTTTATAAACAATTATTTATATCATTTGCTTTTCATTTTTATCATTTATCATCGATAATTTAACAACTATTGTTTGTATTTATATAATTTAGTGTCAAAATTTGAATTAACACATGTAATTAATGAAATACTCAAATCCATAAATCCTAAACAAAGAATAAAATAGATAATTAAGTTAAATTAAAAATAAATGTAAAAGAAAAACATAATGTAATATAACTTGTTTTATTGCAATATAACTTCAAATAATTGATATATCTAATTAAAATATATAATTTGACATATATAAAAGTTTAATTTTAAATCAAAATGCTTTATGGTAAATTGCCAAGTTGGTAACTTCGTATGATTAGGTCCACTAAGAAAAGGAGGGGGGTGGGGGGGGGGGGGGGTGGGGAGTGCAAAGTAAGTAGTTAAATTAATTAACAAAATAAGAACCACTCACTTGTCAAGAAACAGTTAAACAAATTAATATTACTTCATTCTTCTAAAAAGTTCTAACCCTCTAATATTTTTCTTTTACAAGTACAAGTGACATTCCCATGGACATGCTACGAAGGCATGCAAGAAAAACGCTTCCAAAAACTTCTCGGTTCTCAGAGATACTTTCAATCGTAGACCTCTGCCAAGTTTTGATATTTTTAAGTTGCACTGAGTGGAATTTGATACACCCTAGAACTTCTTATCATGTGTCATGCACACACAAAAGAAAATCCCTTTTAAATATAACTTCAGTAGTTGTTCTCCTTCCCCAATAATCTATTATTTGCGTTTTATCTCTTATTGATTTAAACTAGGTAAAATTGTACAATGTTTCTATCAGAAATCGTGCCTTTTCGGCCCAAAAATAATTCTAAAACTACCGGCAATATTCATATTTTATCTCTAACCTAGGGAATGCAAAGGCCCTTTCAGAACCAATTAGAAAATTACCTTTTTGTGTGAGTGTCTGTAAAACAATCAAATTTCAAATGTTGGAACTTCAATTCAAAACCAAAATAATAGTAGAACCGACCAGGAACTTTAGGCAAAATCAAAGGCATATGCACTGGCTGATTTGCCACCTCACCACCAGCATCACTCCTGGATTTCAAATGTATAAGGGATATATAATAATGTATATGCATACTTATTAGAAGATGGAAAGAATGACAAAAAAAATGTATATTTCATGATTTGGTAAGAATAAAAGAAAAACCACACCAAACAAGATATCTTAACTGCATAAGCCTCATTTGTGAGGCTTTCTATTTTTGACCTAAAGTAAGGAATCTTCACCAAGTCATCATAATCAAAAACTACCTGAAAGACCAATGTGATATGATGTGTTATGGTAAATCCATGTCCAAGGCATCCACAGATCATGGGAAAATGAAATTCAAAGATGGACATATTCATGCTTGTTGGCATAAGACATTTAAAAAATACATAAAATCTTAAAATGCTCTCAAAAGAGACTGTTCAGCACTCACAAAGTTCTCGAAAAAGAGAAACTTGAAATCTGATATTCATACATTCATACATAGGGTGTAGCTGTTTTGATGCAAATATATCTTACAAAAGTCAAGACCGAAGTTACTTCTACTAGTCCACTTAATTGCTCTTACCGATCAACATAATACTTGTAGTCTTAAAGACTTTACTACTGCAGTAAGCATAAAATAAATACACAATCAGAATATATAGTATAGGACATCAGAAAATTTTAGTAGCATTAAGTTAACAAGAGTGTTCTGTTACTTGTAGAGCTACAGCTAACCTAAGATCGGTACAAAATATGGAAATGTCAGTTTCTAAATATGGAAATGTCATCCTTACTTACAAACTCCGATTGTTCGAGCCAGAATAATTTGTTTTCTTCACCCTGGAAATTATTAAAATGCTGAATATTTTAAACTTCTCTGGTGTATTTCAAAGCACAAATACAGGGACAGACAGATAAAGTGGGCCTAAAAAATAACCAAGCCCAAAAAACATTTCATGTCAAGTGGTGTTTCATTTAGCTTACTTTTGAATATTAATCACATCCCTCCCCTTTGCAGCTTCCTATGAGAGCTTTTGAAAAAAGAGATTATATCTCATGAAAAGTGTTTCAAAATAGGTAATGGATGTGAGAATGATACTGTTAGATTTCATCATAAAACCAATTGACTTTAAGTGAAGTTGTCCAACAAATATATAAGCTGCACTCCAAGGAGTGAGGCAGCCGATGTGAGACTTGGGTATTTTCCAACAAATACAATGTGTATTTGCTTTCATTTTTCATGCCTGATTTTTTAAAACCTTAAAGATACCCCAACATCTTATATGTTTACACTCGGTGTTCCAACTCAGAACTCTGCATGCGTCATATGACATTAATGATAGCGCATGTAAAATATTGTTGTATCATGTAATATTTGCCTAAAATGTTAACCACCAACCGGCTCAACTAACTAAATCCAAGCCCTCTTTTATTCATTCTAGAATAAACCTTAAATATTTTTTGCATCTGTACTAGAACCCCTTCAAACTCTTCGAATCTTTAGGAACTGGCTAGGAACTCATTGCTGCCACCTTGGATTTATTTGCTGCCACCCCAAAACTAGAAATGATGTGGCCAAGATACTCTAAACTGGGCTTAGCAAAACTGCATTTCTTTCTGTTGGCAGTTAAAGAATGAGTCCTTAAAGCTTCTAACACTTGCCTTAAATGATCTACATGAACCAACTCATCCTTGCTATAGATTAGAATGTCATCAAAAAATACCAAAGCAAATTGCCTAAGGAATGGTCTCAATACGTCATTCATAAGGCCTTGAAAAGTTGATGGAGCATTGGTAAGACCAAAAGGCATGACCATAAACTCATAGTGCCCCTCATGTGCCCTAAAGGCTATTTTCTCAATATCTGAATCTTTCATTCTGATTTGGTGATTTCCAGCCTTCAAATCCAATTTAGTGAAGATAGTAGCTCCACCAATTTCATCCAAAAGCTCCTCTATTATTGGAATTGGAAATTTATTAGGTATGGTTATCTTGTTTAAAGCTCGATAATCCACACAAAATCTCCAGCCCCCATCTTTCTTTTTGACTAAGATAATAGGGCTAGAATAAGGACTTATGCTAGGCCTTATGACCCCTGATTCCATCATTTCCCTAACCATCCTTTCTATCACATTTTTCTGATAATGAGGATACTTATAAGGACTCAGATTGAGAATAGAAGCACCTTCTGTTAATTGGATGGCATGATCATGTCTTCTTATTGGAGGTAACCCTTGAGGATCAACAAAAACATCATCAAATTCTGCTAACAAATCCAGAACAGTTGCAGGAATTTCCACTTTTTCAGTACAACTGTAGAAGATTCACAATGAATCATTAATCCTTATCCTTCCTCCTTTAGAATCTTCATCAAAGCCCCTAAAGGAAGTGCAGTTCTTGTCAATGCAGGATTTCCATAAATCTTAATCAATTTGCCTCCCTGTTTGATAGTAAGTTCCTGCTTGCCAAAATCAGCCTTGATTTCCCCCAAACTAGCTAACCAATCCAACCCCAAAACAATATCCACCCCTTTCAAAGTAAACAAATAGAAATCCTATTCAATTTCTAGTTGCTGCAATTGGAACTTTAATTTGGGACACTTTCCTTTGCACCTCACTTTATGACCATCTCCCACTTCCACAAGGTAAGAAGGAGTATCTTGAACTCTCAAGTTCAGTTTATCCACCAATTATGTAGCTATAAAATTATGGGAAGCCCCACAATCCAACAATATCACAATAGAATGGCCCTGTAATAAACCCTCCACTTTCCAGGATTTTGAAGTGGTAAATCCAGACATAGAGCATAATGATAATTGCAAGGATTTAAAAGTTTGCAAACTGTATTCTTGTTCCTCTTCCTCTACCTCTTCTTCTTCTGCTTCTAGAATTATCATTCTGAATTGCCTATTTTTGCATCTGTGTTCTCTAGTAAATGGCTCATCACATCTAAAACATAGTCCTTTTTCTCTTTTCTCCCTCATTTCTGCCCCAGTTAAATGCTTAAATTCCCTACTCCTATTCCTCCCACTTTCTACAATTTGGCTTTGCCTAGTACCACTCCCTGTACTAATCACAGCAGAAACTTCATTCTTTTTATCATTTCCCAATTTAGACTCTAAAGTAACAGTTTTAGTGTAGGGACTGCTTCTAGAATAACTAGAAGTTCTAGCATAGCCATAATTGTTCCTCTTATTAAGCAACACATTGTTTTGTTCTATCAATAAAGCTTTTTGAATGATTTCTTATAAAGAATGTAAATCATACAATTTTACCTCTGCTTGCAACTCTTCCTTGAGGCCATTTAGAAAAATTCCTCTAACGAATTCTTGATCAATAGTCCTCAATGCTCCCACGTACTTCTCAAAATCTTCCACAAATTCCTCCACAGTGCCTGTTTGCTTGAGAAATAGCAATTGTTCAAACGGATTTTGAATCATGGAAGCTTGAAATCTCCTCACAACAACAAGTTTGAACCTCTTCCAATTTGGATTTGGATTTTACCTCTCCCACCATTGATACCAACTCAAAGCTTTTCCCTCTAAAGCCATCACTGTCGCTTGCATCTTTTCATCTTTAGTGACATCTTTCAACAGAAAATATCTCTCCAATCGATGTGTCTAGCCAAACGCTTCTTCTCCAGCAAAAATCGGAATCTCCAGCTTGCGACACTTCTCCCTTCGATTCGTATCCTCAAGATGACCACCACTGCTGCCGATTCCTTCAAGAATTGGACCTCCCTCATGATCACGTTCTCGATTTTGGCCAAATCGCACGACAATCTCTGCGATTTGTTCCTCGTGTTTCTTCGCTAGAGCTTTAGCAAGCTCCAATTGAATCCTCATCTCCTCATGCTCTTGCTCCCAATCTTTAGAGTTTCGCGCCATACTCCTGGTCTTCATACGCAGCGTCTGGAATCGCGGATCTCAGGGCACCAGATTGGTGCTCTAGTACCAGTGATAGCACTGGCAAATCACGGATAAAGAAAATAGAAGAAAATAAAGCCAAACACCAAGAACAGAGAGTAAATCACTGAGAATCTTTATTGCTTATAGAAGAAGAACTCAAAATAGAGAATTACAATTGAAAAAGGTTCAACTGAATCCCAATTCAGTTGAACTTCTGTACCTAACTCTAACTGAATTCCAATTCAATTAGTCCCAAATCCCAATATGCAAAAAAAAAAAAAAACCCCTTTACCATCAGTTAGAGCTCTTATTTATAGTACTTTTTAACTAACAAAATTCAGTTAGTTATTCCTAACAAAATTCGGTGAGTTATTCCTATTATTGCTAGGCTGGTGCCTAACATACACTTTGGTAACAAGAGGTTTAGGTAATCTCTTAACCCTATCATAGAACCACAATCCTAATAGTATGATTCATTTAGACAATCTTTATAACCGAGTTAGTATTTCTAAATAGTCAAATCACATCAAAGCTTTATCCTCTTGAATTAGAATAAGTAAGAATCTACCTAATACTGAAACTTTATGTTTAAATTTGATTTTAATTTAAGAACAAAAATTGAACACTCGATCACTAGCTGAAGAAATTTGATACCATCTAAAATATAAACACTTCAAGAAGTTGAGAAATTCCATAACTAGCTTATTTGATTAACATCTCTGACATATTGAAAAGCCAGCTTCCTAAAAGGTACAACACATTAGCAAAAGGAGATATCTAATAGATACCAAGAATAAAGAAAGAGCCACTTTCATCCAAAGTTGCAAGATTTTTCTCAACTTCTCCATAATTTCCCGTTTCAGTATGAATTCACCATAAACTCTTGTTTCTATGAAACCATAGACATTGTCATAAAACTTGTAATAGGGTAAGTTCATTTTTTGTTATAAAAAATACACGTGCCAATATATAGAACAACCTCATTAATCAGTTCATTATATATATATATATATATATATATATATATATATATATATATATATATACATACATACATATACACACACAGAGGGCATATAAGGTGAGAGGAGTGTTTTATTATGAGAGGTGAGAGAATTAAATAGCAGCCCTTAGATCAAAATAGAAGGTCCAGATTTAATTGCTAATTAAAACTACACGTGCATTTAATATTGGCTCTCTCATGCGCAGTGTTTTTCTCACTCGTGGGTTCCCAATTAGCAATTAAATGCACGTGTAGTTTTAATTAGCAATTAAATCTGGACCTTCTATTTTGATCTAAGGGCTGCTATTTAATCCTCTCACCTCCCATCATAAAACACTCCTCTCACCTGATATGCCCCTTATACACACACACATATTACTAGTAAAGAAGTATTTCAATTTCCCACTAGCTATCCTTGGTTCCTGATATGAACCCACATGGCACAAGGGCTGACTTAGGATCGTCTAGGATTAAACCTTGATGGAAAATGCGGAAATTGATTAAGGAAAGGATGGAAAATAAGGTGGTTAATTTCGTGGGTCTTAATAAGGTGGTTCTTGACATAAAATGGATGAATGGGATGGTAAAATGTAGGTTAAGTGGTGGCTGGACAGAAATATAGAAATGGCAATAACTGAAGCTACAGGGCTCCAAATGAGGTGATTCCAAAACGAGGTGAAAGGTCTCGTTTTGAAAGTCAATTTAGGCTCAAGAATCACTTAATTTGAGTGCGTAAAATGGGAGTTATGGCCACGAGATAATTCTGGGCAGAGGTGGATTTTCTAGAATTGTGGTTTGAAAGAACAAGGGTGAAGATGAAAGGAAGGAAAGAATCACTCTTTCCAGCGAGGGCAACACACAAAGGTTGTGAAAGTCCTTTGATACAGCCAGGGTGTTCTTGAATCACTCAAGAATTTAGGAGAATCACTCTCACTAAGATAAAAGAGATAAACTCTAATTTTTTGAATAAAACTCAACTTGTCTTTATTGATAAAATGGTTCAGCTTATATAGAAGCTTTACAACAGATTTTAGTAATGACCCACTAACCTAGAATTAAAATAACTTAATGCCATTAACCTAGGGAATTAAAAAAACTTAATGGCTGAGTGTAACTGAAATTGTGGCAACCAAAAGTCACCCCCAACAGCCAACAAGTCAGCCACCATTTGGTCTCCCAAAAGGCTGATGCCTAGGTTGCCAATTGGGCCCTTATTACAACTTGAACTAAACCTAACTAAAGCCCTTTTAGTTGATTAACCAAAAACATATTTTTGGTCAGCCAACTTTACAAGGATTGGACCATTATTTAGACAAACTAAACACTCTAAAATTGAGACAAAGTGGTGTCATTTAGTCCTCCTCCATTTGGGCCATGATACAACTCAAAACCTTGGACTTTTCTCCTTGAAACTTGGGCTTGTATTCAAATAGTATGGACAGCACTTGTTGAAGAGCTTCCTTGGCTTTCCTTGCTCTAGCCCTTGTCATAGGTCCTCCAAGTCCTTCAAGTGGATCCTTGCCCTTGCTCTTGAACATGTCCTCATCATTCTCTCCCTCTTGAGAAGGATTTGTCCTCAAATCGGATTCTCCATCTGCATCAAAAAGAGATAAATCAGAGACATTGAAGGTGGAACTAACATTATACTCACCGGGCAGCTCAACTTTGTAAGCATTGTCATTGATTCTTTCAAGCACTTGAAATGGTCCATCTCCCCTTGGTTGAAGCTTTGATTTCCTTTGTTCCGGAAACCTTTCTTTTCTCATGTGCACCCAATCTCCGGGTTCGAAGACAACCTTCTTTCTCCCTTTGTTGGCTTGTTTAGCATAACTTTTATTTTTCCTCTCAATTTGATCTTTGACTCTCTCATGAAGCTTCTTCACATAGTCCGCCTTTGCTTGACCTTCTTTATGATTAAAAACAGAAACATTGGGCATAGGCAAAAGATCAAGAGGAGTTAGTGGATTAAAACCATAAGCAACTTCAAAAGGAGAACAATTAGTGGTGCCATGAACAGCTCTATTGTAAGCAAATTCAACATGGGGTAAACAAGCTTCCCAAGTTTTTAAGTTATTCCTCAAAACTGTCCTAAGCAAAGTTCCCAAAGTCCTATTAACAACTTCCGTTTGCCCATCGGTTTGTGGGTGACAAGTGGTTGAAAATAACAATTTAGTGCCCAACTTGCTCCACAAAGTCCTCCAAAAATGCAAATCATCAAGCCTAGGTATAGGATGCCTATATTTAATGGTGATGTTATTAAGGGCTCTACAATCAGAACACATGCACCATGTCCCATCCTTTTTAGGGACCAAAATCACTGGGACAGCACAAGGACTCATACTATCTCTTACCCAACCTTTGCTAATGAGTTCATCCACTTGTCTTTGAATCTCTTTGGTTTCTTGTGAATTACTTTTATAGGCTGACCTATTGGGCAAAGAAGCTCCCGGAATGAGATCAATTTGATGCTCAATTCCCCTCAAAGGTGGTAGTCCACTTGGCACATTTGGTGGAAACATGTCATGAAAATCCTGCAAAAGAGTTTTAACACTAGAAGGCACTTCAAAATCATCAAAAGTGTTAGTGGTCAAAATCTGATTTTTGCAAAACAAGATATAGAGTGACTGTTTAGCACGAAACAACCTCTTGACCTCACTTTTTGTGATAGCTCTCCCTCACTTCAAGTGTTTCACTCTTCTTTTGTTCACTCTTTTTCCTCTCAAGTGTTTCCCTCTTTTTCTCACTCTCAAGTGTTTTGCTCACCTTTTCTTTTTCTCTTTTCTCTTGAAGAAGTTTTTCTCTCATTTTCTTTTGATCCTCACACACTTCTTGTGGACTCAATGGCTTGAGCACAATATTTTTGTCTTGGTGCATGAAAGAGATCTTGTTGGTGTAACCGTCATGATTGGCTCTTTTATCAAATTGCCATGGTCTCCCCAACAGTAAGTGACTGGCCTCCATAGGAACAACATCACAAAGTACCTTATCATTGTATTTCCCAATGGAAACGTCCACTTCAACTTGCTGCCTCACTTGCACCTCCCCATCCTTACTAAGCCATTGAAGTTTGTATGGCCTAGGATGTGGTTTAGTAGCTAAATTTAGCTTTGACACTAATCTAGCACTAGCCACATTGGTGCAACTACCTCCATCAATGATCACCATGCACACCTTGCCATTGATTAAACATCTAGTGTGAAAGATGTTTTCTCTTTGGCTCTCCTCCTCATGCTTCAATTGACCACCAAGTAACCGCCTAATCATCAACAAATCTCCCTCCGGAGTCTCCTCTTCCTCTACGTACTCACTCTCCTCTTCTTCTTCAACATCGGATTCACTTATATATTCTCCATCTCTAAGAACCATGGACCTTTTGTTAGGGCACTCATAAGCATAGTGTCCTAGCCCTTGGCACTTGAAACACTTCACATCTCTACTCCTTTTAGAGGGTTCCTCTTGGGACTTTGAGCGAGTTTTTGATGGGATAGGTGTGGAACTACTAGAAGTAGCAGCCCCATCTTTCTTACCTTTGTCTTTCCAACTAGAAGAACCAAAGTTGGTAAAACTCCTCTTAGCCACTCCCTTCCTTTTTAATTGTTGCTCCACTTGGATTGCTTTGTGAAGCAAATCATCCATTTCAACAAACTCCTGCAGCTCAACAATATCACGGATATCATTAGTCAAACCATTAAGAAATCGAGCCATAGTTACCTCCTCATCTTCTTCAATATTTGCTTGAATCATGAGCACATCCATTTCCTTGAAATACTCCTCAACCCCCTTGTTGCCTTGGGTTAGTTTTTGGAGCTTGAATTTCAAGTCCCTTGAGTAACTAGCCGGCACATACCGCTTCCTCATGATCTTTTTCATCTCCGTCCATGTATCAACCATTGGCTCTTCATTTCTTGCTCTCTCCTTTTGTAGCTTGTTCCACCACACAAGAGCATAGTCGGAAAACTCCGTGGCGGCAAGCTTCACCTTCTGGTCCTCCTCATAGTTGTTGCATGAGAAAACATGCTCTATTTTCATCTCCCACTCCAAGTAGGCCTCCGGATCATTCTTTCCTTTAAATGGAGGAATGTTGAGTTTAATACCATCAATTCGGTTTTGTCTAGGAACGCCATCATTCCCTCTTCTCCTCCTTTCTTCTTCATTATGATCTCTATTCTCCATTTGACCCAACCTCTCATGGAGCGCATCATCTTGTTGTTTCATTAACCTCTCCAAATGTTGCATCAAAGCTTGCATTTGGAATTGCGAAAGCCCCACTCCATCAATAGGATTAGTACCTGACATCTCAAACAAACAAATCAAACGTAACAAGACAATTATAGTTGCTGTTTGAATACCTCACCCACTCAAGTGTATCACACAATTATGGCTTTTCTCTAATGAAACACTCTTGCCTTTTACCACTCTAATTCCCCTTGAGTTCTTAGGTAATTCAAGAGATTATGGCCACAACAAAGAACAATTCACCAATATGTGTTAGGTAAGGCTAGAGAGACAAGGAAAAGGTTAACCAAGAAAAAGGCTAACAATGTTTTTAGGCACAAATGAAGGAAATAAAATTCAGAATTTAGGAATTCAAGTAACAATCCTTCATGCAACCAATATATTACCTTAAAGAGATTTTTTTTTTAAAAGTTCTTCAAGCATGAACCATTCAGCCCAATTTTTTTTTTTTAATTTTGCTTATACGAAATTCTGCTTCTGTTTTTTTTTTTTTTTATAACAAAGAGATCAAAAGGCTTAACTTTTGCAATGGTTCAGCCTAAAAAAATATATATGAATAAGAAGGTAATATAAATGGCAAAGAGAATAAAGAAGGATGTTACCCAATATTTCCAGCAAAGGAAGTGTTGATCCTAGAACCGGAGCTCTGATACCAAATGATATGAACCCACATGGCACAAGGGCTGACTTAGGATCGTCTAGGATTAAACCTTGATGGAAAATGCGGAAATTGATTAAGGAAAGGATGGAAAATAAGGTGGTTAATTTCGTGGGTCTTAATAAGGTGGTTCTTGACATAAAATGGATGAATGGGATGGTAAAATGTAGGTTAAGTGGTGGCTGGACAGAAATATAGAAATGACAATAACTGAAGCTACAGGGCTCCAAATGAGGTGATTCCAAAACGAGGTGAAAGGTCTCGTTTTGAAAGTCAATTTAGGCTCAAGAATCACTTAATTTGAGTGCGTAAAATGGGAGTTATGGCCACGAGATAATTCTGGGCAGAGGTGGATTTTCTGGAATTGTGGTTTGAAAGAACAAGGGTGAAGATGAAAGGAAGGAAAGAATCACTCTTTCCAGCGAGGGCAACACACAAAGGTTGTGAAAGTCCTTTGATACAGCCAGGGTGTTCTTGAATCACTCAAGAATTTAGGAGAATCACTCTCACTAAGATAAAAGAGATAAACTCTAATTTTCTGAATAAAACTCAACTTGTCTTTATTGATAAAATGGTTCAGCTTATATAGAAGCTTTACAGCAGATTTTAGTAATGACCCACTAACCTAGAATTAAAATAACTTAATGCCATTAACCTAGGGAATTAAAAAAACTTAATGGCTGAGTGTAACTGAAATTGTGGCAACCAAAAGTCACCCCCAACAGCCAACAAGTCAGCCACCATTTGGTCTCCCAAAAGGCTGATGCCTAGGTTGCCAATTGGGCCCTTATTACAACTTGAACTAAACCTAACTAAAGCCCTTTTAGTTGATTAACCAAAAACATATTTTTGGTCAGCCAACTTTGCAAGGATTGGGCCATTATTTAGACAAACTAAACACTCTAAAATTGAGACAAAGTGGTGTCATTTAGTCCTCCTCCATTTGGGCCATGATACAACTCACAACCTTGGACTTTTCTCCTTGAAACTTGGGCTTGTATTCAAATAGTATGGACAACACTTGTTGAAGAGCTTCCTTGGCTTTCCTTGCTCTAGCCCTTGTCATAGGTCCTCCAAGTCCTTCAAGTGGATCCTTGCCCTTGCTCTTGAACATGTCCTCATCAGTTCCTACTGTCATGTATGAACCTCTATTGTAAGGAACGACCCACTGTAGAAGGCTCTCACTATTATGGGAGTTTGGAGAGAGTCAAATACATGAACCCCATCAAAGGGGCTCTTTCAATGACTTCAAAATTTGGACAACAAGTTGAGCTACAAAATCGGAGAGAAAGACAGAGCAATGTACGATAATAGTGGTGAAAGAAGCCTGGAATGGAAGTAAATGGAGATTGAGAATATTATCGGGGAAGGTTCAAACAGAATGGAACCATGAAAACAAAACATGTATTGGTACTTGTAAATTAATAATTAAATCAATAATTAGGTGTCTCTCTCGTTAAAAAGTTGGCTTATTCGCCTATAAATTGAACCTCACGAAATTGGTTTTCAAACCACAACTAACAATCAACCAACATTCACAAATCAACACAATAACTCACTATTTCCTCTGTCAACATGGCTTCAAAACTTTGTTTCTTAATTACTCAAATCCTACCGCTTTTGTCTCACCGGGAACTACATTCAAATCCACCCTAGACCCATCCTATTGCAAATCCATTCTCCCTCCCCAAAATGGCAACATTTACGACTATTGTCGATTCTCCTTCAAAAAATCACTCTCACAAGCCCACAAGTTCTTAAACCTAGTTAATAAATAACTCCAAGGCATTGCACCAAGGCTTACCCCAAGCCAGCACTTCTACAATAAACGTAACAATGCATAACAAATTCTGAAAAGCAAGGTAGAAAAAAACCTAATGCAGTGAAAATTGAAACGATGTCGGCGGTGTGGGCTCACAGTAGATGCGTAACAACGTTGATGACAGGACAACAACGAGCGACGGCAGCGTGGGAGGTGCATTGAGTGCGACTGTGGAACTGATATCAGATCGAAACGTGAATGAGAGAGGGCTAGGGTTGGTTTAAATTTCGAGGAATGCTTATTCATTTGATAAAATCTGTCGAAAAGATATTAAATTTTCGACAAACCTAAATCCGTGGATAAATTCCGTCAGTAATTTATATTTTTTGACGGAAAATTTGTTCGTGAGTAAATTCCATCGGAAAAAAATTCTATCAGAAATTCAAATATTTCCGACATAATAAATTCCATGGAAAATATTCCGTTGGTAACAATGATTTTTCTTATAGTGTATGTAGTGTAATAGTATTATTGTTAGTCTTAGGAATTATGTTCGTGTACCTAGAGAATCACATGTATCTAGAAAATATGTATCTAGGTAATGAGAGTTTATGCACTAGTGAATTAATGTTCTCTAGGAAGTTCCATTGCTTACTAATAAATATGTGGACTCACTAGTTGCATTATAAAGTCAAACCAAAGTTGAGATAAAGCCAGAGAATTATTCAACTCTAAATAATCTTCCTCTTATTCTATTTTCTTTGAGTTTTCACCTCTAGAATACCACCAATAGAGTGGTATCAAACCTGCAGATCCTTGCATAAAAAATAAAATAAAATAAAGGAGAAGAGAAGAGAAGGAGGAGATTGAAAGTAAAGAGCCATGGCTTCCTCAAGCAATGTTTCCACAAGCATTGGTTCAATCTACAACAATGTCCAAGTTCCTTTATTTGAAGGAGAAAATTATGATTTTTGGGTAGTAAAAATGGAGACTTTATTCACTTCTCTGGATGTGTGGCGTCCCTAAATAATGACTGGTTTAATAGTAATAAATTAAATAGCAGAAACCATGGGAATTTTTTTTCTTTTTTTTTCGCACTGTTATTCATTTCACGGTAATTAATTTCAGAAGGAAAATTATCACTATAGAGTCCTGAATGGCCAGTTCACAACTCTATTCGGATTCATTTCTTTCTGATCACTCATAACCTCCAAACTATTTTTCTCTCTAAAAAAAATATATATCAGCCATCATTTTAGGTCATCACGTGAGAAATAATAAGGTGCGGTCGATAAACTCTTTTCAAATAAAGTTCGTTAACATTTATTTTTCAAATAACAAGATAAAGCATAATTGTTTTCATCATCAAAAACTGTCCAAAATATGGGAATTTGCAAAATAGCACAGTGACATCCAGAGCAAAGGCAACAAATGTGGTGGCTTTAGCCACAATATATACAATCATCAAAATTTCTATACAAGAGGTCTACCCACCCAAAAATCAAAAAGAGTAAACCTAGCAGTCTGAACTAGATACACCCACCCACAAAAGTATGTACGCCTAATCTAAGGAGCCGTCTATTATGATGATGAGTCGTCACTATTCGCTGTCCCTCCAGGGCCACTCTCCTCTGTAGAGTCTGCCTCAGATGCTGACATAATATCCTCTAGAGAATCAACATCAGGGAGTGGGTCCTCATCATCCTCTGGTAAGTCAGGGGCGTCCATAGCAGGTCAGGAGGTAACTCCTCTGGGTCCTCTTCAAGATCCTCTTCAGAGGATGACACCTCTATCACTTGAACTGGCTCAACTAGTCAATATGGAGTAGGTGTAGGTAGTATCCACTCCACAGGCTGCTGAAGTATGCGTGCGGGTTGCTCCGGATGTACTAGCGAAGTAGCACTGACTCGAATTGTGCCACGGAATCGGCACCTCTCATTGCCTTCGAGGGTCTCCCAAACACCCTCTAGGCACTCCATCACAACGCGATCATGGATCAACTGCGCTGCCATCGCGATCTACAAGAGATAAAAGAAAGAGGGTAGACTCTTTCACAAGAAATCTAACTACACAGGTAACAATACAATGCGTCCCATAACGGCTACGCACAGTCAAAATGTCTTTTTCAAGAGATTTCCTCTCTGGTAATCGATTACCAAAGTATGTAATCGATTACCAGTTCCCAAAAACGAATTACAACAGCCTTTGCACATTGGAACCTAAAAGTTACACTGTGTAATCGATTACACATAAATGGTAATCGATTACCAGTAGCATATAACACTATGTAATCGATTACACACAATTGGTAATCGATTACCAGTAGCATATAACATTGTGTAATCGATTACACACAATTGGTAATTGATTACCAGAAGCTACTGAACGTCCTGTTTCAATTTTTAAACCCTGTAATCGATTACCCACGGATGGTAATCGATTACCAGAGGGGATTTTTCAGATATAACACAAACTAGATAAAAGTTGGAAGACTGACTCTTCCACGCCTTCTCACACCGAGCTTATTGGATTATGGGGCACCCGTCATATGTGGTACTAGGTGACGATTGGGCGATGCTGCAAAAAAAATATCCCATTTCCACAAGCCCAGCCATAAGCACACCATCCCCAGTTGCCCACCTTTAAATTGAGCTCACGCACCCGTATGTAGCCCTTCTCCTCGTTCCTCTCAGCACCGGGTCCCCATCAACTCCTCCAAGCTTTCACAATGTCAAATCAATTCAATCCCATTTGTCATGAAACTACCTTAAAAAAAACAGAGTGGAGGCATAAATCTTTACACAAGATTCATTCGAATTTCACAGAGTTTTCCTATTCACATACCTCAGTAAAATCCTCTTCGTTCCGATTCGTTAACCATTGGATTGCCTTGAAAATTTAACAGGGGGTTTCCTCATACAGAAATCTAAGTTTTGACCGTTGGGATCTGCTAAAGAATGTCTAGAACACGAGATATACTGCCTTTCCTGTGACAGCAGGAACTAGCACTGCATAACCATTTTTTTTTCTGCATAATTGGGCAGTTTTTTCTGCATAATTTTGCAGATTTTCGAAATCTAGCTTGCATGCATCCAATTCCACTCAAATTGGATCCTACAAGTCCTAAACCATGTATAAATCATGTCCAAGCAAAAAACAAACTTCAAACCAAGGTAAAGCACATTATAGGTATCTAAAACCCACCAAATTTAGTGAATTTTCAAGGTTTGAAAGGTGAAAATGAAAATTGGGTAATTTTGGGGTAAACTCTCATCTTCATCAAGTCTATAACATTGAATTAGACTTGCTCAAACTAATTTTAAGGTCAAATATTCAAAATTTGACCTCTCAACACTCAATTTACACTATAAATGGCTCTTTTCTTTCACATTTGCCACTCATTTTCCTCATTTGCTCTGACCAAGCTTTTCTACAAGTCCTAATTAGCATTCTAAACTAGAATCAACTCACTTTAAACTCAAATTTCCACTAACCCCAAATTTGGCTTTCTAAACCTCAAAATCTCACCCTTTTCCACCTACAACACTACCATTCTCACATTTAACTCTAAGCTAAATCTCCCTATCATCTCTACCAGTGTTCTATCTACATTTCAAACATACACACACACACACACACACACACACACACACACACACACACACATATATATATATATCAAAACATCATTATTGAACCCTAAATCAACATAGGCAGTTTTGCTTACATTAAACATGTCAAGTTTAGCAAAATTACAACAATTTCCTTCACAAACAACTACCCTAAAGCAATAACCTAGTAGAACTACCCATTATAGCTCCCAAGAACCCAACACCCACAGATTTCAAGTGAGAAGAAGTCCACCCTTACCTGAAATTGAAGGTCCCACGAGGTAGAGGTAGGCTCCTAGACTCCAAAAACAGCTTTACCTTGCAATTTGGTGTGGAAATGAAGGGGTATTTGGAGCTTGAAGAGAGACAACAATGGTGGAGAAGAAAAGGAAGAAAGCAACGTGGAGGAAGAAAGAGAGAGCTGGTGGTATTTTCTGGAGAAAGAGAGAGAAGATTTGGCTTTTAAAAAAAAATCTTTTTCTTTTCTTTTTTTTTCATTTTCTTTTCAAAGGCAATTCCACATGTCCTTTTTTAATTGGAGCAACAAGGGCCCACCTTTTCCTTTGATTTGACCACATACTCAGCCATAAAAGAAGGAAAAAAAATGGACCTTTTTGAATGCTAAAATCCTACCTCGGTTTGTGTGCCACTTTTCTGGTTCCAGTTCTTTGCGTTTTTCTGCACCCGTTGGGGCCCGTTTTCAAAGGTAGGCAATATATATATCAAAACGCTCAGAATGAGACCCTGAGCGTGGTTCAGAGGTTGGTTTTGTTTAATTATTAGTTGCACACAAAACGATAATTTTTAGATTAATTAATTGCGAATTAATCTATAACCGTCCAGTTATGGGTTACTCTTCGTTAATTAGTCTAACCCGTGTATTTCTCCCCCAATGTACATACTTCTACCAAGAATATATATATAATTATTTAAATGTAATACTTACAAAATTCCGGGTAGAAATTCCAGGATGTCACAGGATGCCTCTGAGCTTGTCAAAGAAAGGCATGAAGAACTAGCAGCCACAACCACACAACGCGAAGAACTGAAGAAGAAAAAATCATAGATGTTGGAGTTCTAGGCATGACTCAAAAAGGAGTCTCAATAGGCATATTTCCAAGAATTATGAGAGCAAAAACAACAAAGTAAGCATGGGAAATTTTGCAGCAAGAGTTCAAAAAAGATTCAAAGGTGAGAATAATTAAACTCCAATCTTTAAAGAGAGATTTTGAGAATGAAAGAAAATGAAAGTTTGAATGAGTATTTTAATAGACTCTCTGAATTGGTGAATCAAATGAAGTCTCATGGAGATACAATAGATGATCGTAGAATTGTTGATAAAATTCTAATTAGCTTGACTGAAAAATTTGATCCAATGGTGGTAGTTATAGAAGAAACCAAAGACTTATCAACTATATTTGTTCAAGGGTTGATGGGGTCACTTAGATCCTATGAGCAAAGTGTTAGACAAGTGGCCTCAGATATCTTAAGAAGGGGGGGTTGAATTAAGATATTCCAAACTATTTCCCCTAATTAAAAATCTATTTTATTTTTTACTCAAGTTATGAATTCCCTTAATGACAATCTTCTTAAATATTAATTCAAATGAAGCAACTTGAATATGAATATAAAGCAATAATAAATAAAGGAGATTAAGGGAAGAGAAAATGCAAACTCAGTTTTATACTGGTTCGGCCACACCCTTGTGCCTACGTCCAGTCCCCAAGCAACCCGCTTGAGAGTTCCACTATCTTGTAAATTCCTTTTACAAGTTCTAAACACACAAGGACAATCCTTCCTTTGTGTTTAGAGATCCTTTACAACAAGAGACTCACAGTCTCTTAATCCCTTAAAGAATGAGAAGAAGAAGAGGAACAAATCTCTCTAGAAAGAGATGGATTTTACAGATTGAGCACTCAATTAATTCCTTAATGAATTGCAATTGAATTGGCCAAGGAATTCTTAAGAGGATAAAATGAAATTGCTCTTTGAGAGGATAAACACTTTGTTGTTCTGAAAATCTCTCTTTACAATTTCGTGTTTAAGTCACATATATATAGACCATTGGTGGTCATGAGTAAAGCCTTTGAAAAGTTGTGACTCTTGAAATTATTTTTCTGAAATTCCTGTCTGGTAATCGATTACAGTAATTGTGTAATCGATTACAGCTTTTAAAATTTGAATTAAAACGTTTACTAACTGCTGGTAATCGATTACCAAAATTGTGTAATCGATTACACAGTCTAAAATTTCGAATTCAAATTTTTATAGCTGTTATAAAACGTATTTGGCCACTGGTAATCGATTACATCCTCTGGTAATCGATTACCAGAGAGTAAAACCTTTGAAAAACACTTTTTTATTTTAAATCACTTGGCCAAACCTTTGCTAATTCAATTAGGAATTCCCTTCCTAATATTCTAGTGATCATCTTGATGTTGTGACTTGTAATCTTGAAGTATTGTCTTGAATTTTAATTTTGAAAAGCCCATTTGCATCAATTGCAACACATCATCATGATCATCATCAAAACATTAAAGCCAAATGCATCTACAATCTCCCCCTTTTTGATGATGACAATACAATACCTGAAATCAAGATTCAAGCAAGCAACAAACAATTGTATATAGATAAAATGTGCATCCGTTTTCTCCCCCTATATTTCGGAATACATGATCACTTGATTTCTAAGTTTGTTAAGCTTTTTCTTAAGCTTTTGCTACAACCTTGTTCTCCCCCTTTGGCAACATCAAAAAGCCAAAGAACTCGGAAATCAACACAGTTATAACAATGGAGTGGCAAGATATAAGTATCAGAGTATTAAATCCAATAAGCCAAACTCATAATCAAGAAATAATCAAACCAGAATTCAAATAACATAAAATGTCAACAACCACAAAATATCCAAGACTAAAATTTAAAAACACAAGATAAATAAGCAAAGTACTTAGCATAATAATGTAAATTCTAAGAAACTAAAAGCCAAAATACACGGCTTATAAAAGATAAATAAACAGAATCTAAAATCTAAGAAGACGGAGGAGGTGGTGGAAGATCGAAACTCTGACGAATGTATCCGACATCCTCTTCAAGCTGTGTAAGACGAATGTCCATACCGGCAAAGCGTGAATCTAACGAGTCAAAGCGGTCACCAACATACGAACGAAGACCCCGTAATTCGGAGAGGACTTCATTCATGAGTGCGGAATCTTCACGTTGAGGAGGAGGTGAAGGAGTACGTTCATCTTGAGAAGGGAGTGCATCCTTCTTCAGCCATTGTCCATTCCGATCTTTACGATACCCAAAGGAGGTCACTGCTCCAGCACCAATTGCAAAGGAACGCTTGACTTGAACAAAGGGTTCATCATCAAGCGGAATTTGAAAATGACGCAAAAACAGAGTAATCAAATGTGGATAAGGAAGAGGTGCATTGGCCCGTAATGCCTTATGCATTCGGTACCGAACCAAATGGGCCCAGTCGATCTGACGACCGGTTAGAAAAGCCCACATAAGAATCAAATCCTCCTCAGAGGCTTGTGCTAAATTTGAAGACCGAGGAAGCAAAATTCTAACAATGATATAATGCATGACGCGATTATCAAAAGTTAATGACCCGGCCAACAATCTACCGGTCATGTCAGCTTGATCATTGCAGACCATGCGACGAGCATCATGACTCGAATAATCGAATTTCCAGTCATCAACAATGGTGCCCTCAAAAGGTGCACCTTGACTGGGTAAATGAGTCAAAGAAAAGAAAAGTGACTGATCAATGACCATAGAAGTACCATGCACCTCAGACATAATAATACCATCCTGAATTTTTAAATTGCAGTAGAAGACCTTTACAAGTTCAGGATAATATGGCAATTTAAATGACATGAAATCAACAAGACCAGAATTTTGAAACACTTGATAGCAATCAAACGTTTCATCATTAAAGAACTCTACGTCTAGGTACTTAGGATCTAAAATTATTCTAGAAGAAAACTGAGAAAGGTACCGTAGACGTTGATCATCGGATGAAAACAGTGTTGATGATCTTGGAGATGACAAAGAAGGAGGAATAGGTGCTGTGGGTGCTCCGGATGGGCCGTGACGGCGATGGGCAGTAGCGGTAGCGGTGGAGGATGATCCCTTTCTCTTCTTTGATGGCTCTGCCATTTGATGAAGTTTTTCTGGATTTTGATCGGTGGAAGTGAAAGAGGAGTGAAAAAGAGGAAGATTGGGCTTTACGGGACGTGATTTGGTGAAGAATTGAGTGAGAATCGAAGTTTTGAAGTTCTAGGTATGGAGGAAAACGTGGAGGAAGCTTTGGCTGCGCAGCAGCTCTGATTTCGTGAGTATTTATAGAAGATGACGCATTGTAATCGATTACAGGTATTGGTAATCGATTACAGGCCCAATAAGCCTTCTGGTAATCGATTACAGGATGTTGTAATCGATTACAGGCTGCCTATCCTAGGCTAGTTTCTAAGAGAATATCTATATTTATGCTCAAATACATCCTATATGACTTATTTTCACTACTAATACACTAAATTCAATCATTCAATTACTATATACACAAGAAATCATAAATTCTATCATAAAAACAAGAATTCAAACAAGATCAAACAAAATAATCTACAATCAAAAGGTAAAAAGTAAATCAACCAATCAATCAACCAATCAATCCCTATTTTTCTAAATCTCTTACATCTAAGAGACCTAATTCTCTTCTAATAGAGAAAAACACTTCCTTGGGGAGAGGTTTAGTGAAAATATCAGCAAGTTGATTCTTAGTATCAACAAATTCTAATACACAATCTCCCTTTAAGACATGATCTCTAAGAAAGTGGTGTCTAATCTCTATATGTTTAGTTCTTGAATGTTGAACTGGGTTTTTGGATAGATTTATGGCACTAGTATTATCACACTTAATAGGTATGCGATCAAGAATGATGCCATAGTCAGATAATTGTTGCTTCATCCATAAAATTTGTGCACAACAACTACCAGCAGAGATATATTCCGCTTCAGCAGTAGATAAAGCAACACTGTTTTGTTTCTTACTATGCCATGAGACAAGAGCCGATCCAATAAATTGACAAGTTCCACTTGTACTTTTTCTATCAGTTTTAGATCCGGCAAAATCAGAATCAGAATATCCTATTAAGTTACATGTTGAATTCTTAGGATACCATAATCCTAAATTGATTGTTCCTAATAGATATCTCATGATTCTCTTTACTGCACTTAGATGTGATTGTTTGGGGTTGGATTGAAACCTAGCACACATGCATACACTAAACATAATATCAGGTCTACTAGCAGATAAATAAAGAAGAGATCCGATCATACCTTGATATTGTTTTATGTCTATAGACTGACCAGATTCATCTTTATCTAAGTAACAATTAGTGCTCATCGGTGTAGACATGTGTTTTGCACTATCCATCCCAAATCTTTTGATCAATTCCTTGCAGTATTTGGATTGATTGATGAATATACCTTCTTGAGTTTGCTTGATTTGTAATCCCAGAAAGTACTTTAGTTCTCCCATCATTGACATTTCAAATTCACTTTGCATATCAAGGGAAAACTCCTTGCACAATGAATCATTAGTGGATCCAAAAATTATATCATCAACATATATTTGAACCAACAAAATATCATTATGCTTTTTCTTTATGAATAATGTGGTATCCACTTTACCTCTGGAGAATTCTTTTTCAAGAAGAAAATTACTTAATCGTTCATACCATGCCCTAGGGGCTTGTTTCAAACCATAAAGAGCCTTTTGTAATTTATAAACATGGTTTGGTTTATCAGAAATTTCAAAACCAGGGGGTTGTTCAACATATACCTCTTCTTGAATTAAGCCATTTAGAAAGGCACTCTTAACATCCATTTGATAAAGTTTAAAGTTCATTATGGATGCATATGCCAAAAGCATTCTAATGGCTTCTAATCTTGCAACAGGAGCATATGTTTCTTCATAGTCTATTCCCTCTTCTTGATTATACCCTTTTGCTACTAACCTGGCTTTATTTCTAATAATTATACCATGTTCATCTAATTTATTTCTAAAAACCCATTTTGTTCCAATGACAGGATAATTTTCAGGTTTTTCTACTAATTTCCATACATTGTTTCTTTCAAATTGGTTTAGTTCTTCTTGCATGGCAATGATCCAATTATCATCTACTATGGCTTCTTTTATATTTTTAGGTTCAATCATAGATACAAAAGCCATATTATTGCATAAATCTTTAAGAGAATGTCTAGTTGTTACCCCTTTTGAGATATCACCAATAATGTTGTCGAGGGGATGATCTCTTGAAGTTTTCCATTCTCTTGGGAATGCATCATTGGATTTGCCTTCTTCTGGAGGATCTTCATTGTTTCCTTTGTCATTTCCTTTGGAATCTTGTTCATGAATGTTCATATGTTCTAAAGAATCTGCAATGTCATCTAGTATATTCTTTGTTGACAATATAGCATTAGATTCATCAAAGGTAACATGCATGGATTCCTCTATATTCATAGTTCTCTTATTATATATTCTATATGCTTTGCTTTGTAAAGAATATCCAAGAAAAATGCCTTCATCAGATTTTGCATCGAATTTTCCTAGATTATCTTTACCATTATTAAGTACAAAGCACTTGCAACCAAAAACATGTAGATGAGAAATATTAGGTTTTCTACCGTTAAATAACTCATATGGGGTTTTCTTTAAAATAGGTCTTATCAAGGCTCTATTCATGATGTAACATGCAGTATTGACAGCTTCAGCCCAAAAATACTTTGGAAGAGAAGTATCATTTAATAAAATTCTTGCAATTTCTTCCAATGACCTATTTTTCCTCTCAACAACTCCATTTTGTTGAGGAGTTCTTGGTGCAGAAAAATTATGTTCAATACCATGTTCATCACAAAATAATTCAAAATCTTTATTTTCAAATTCACCCCCATGATCACTTCTAATGGATGCAATCTTGAGATTTTTCTTGTTTTGTATGACTTTAGCAAGTTTCCTAAATGCATGGAATGAATCACTTTTATGTGTAATAAATAATGTCCAAGTATATCTCGAGAAATCATCAACTATAACTAAAGCATAGTAATTTCCTCCAAAACTCATGGTTCTAGATGGACCAAATAGATCCATATGCAATAACTGTAATGGTCGAGTGGTTGAAACAACATTTTTAGATTTGAATGAGACTCTTGTTTGTTTGCCCTTTTGACATGCATCGCATAATTTATCTTTTTCAAATTTCAATTTAGGAAAACCAACTACTAAATCTTTTGAAATTAATTTATTTAAGTGATCCATGTTTATGTGAGCAATTCTTTTATGCCATAACCATGGATCATCATCTTTACTAAGAAAGCAATGATTGTTTTCTTGTTTTATGCTTAAGTCTATCATGTAAACATTATTGACTCTATGTCCTACATGCTTTATATTAATGTCATGCTTATGTTCTATAAGACATTTCTGAGAATCAAATGATACTAGATAGCCTTTGTCACATAGTTGACTAACGCTAAGCAGGCTATGCTTAAGGCCTTCAACAAGTAGAACATTTTCAATGGAGTTTGAAGAATTTGTACCTATTTTACCCACTCCAAGAATTCTACCTTTGTTGTTGTCACCATATGTTACATGCCCGCTTTTCTTTGGAGATATGTGTGTAAAATTTGATGCATCTCCAGTCATATGTTTTGAGCATCCGCTATCTATGTACCACTTCTTTCTCAAAGATACCTGCATAATCAAGTTTTTGACTTAGGTACCCAAATTTTATTGGGTCCTTGCATGTTAGTATAAACTGAGGATCCTTTTGGGACCCATATCATTTTAATATTACTGTAATTTTTCTTGAAGTAGCAAGTTGATATGCCATGTCCTCTTCTTCCACAGTAAAAACAAGTGATAGAATTAGAATTACATTTTTGTGTGGAAGTGGAAAAGTTTTTATGAACCTTTTTTAGTTTTTCAGATTTATACCCTAGTCCATTTTTATTAGACACATATCTTTGTTTGCTTAATATAACATCTAAATTATTTCTACTATATGAAAATTTTGCAAGTGAATTTTTTAACTCTTTAATTTCTTTTTCATATTTATCACAACAACTACAAGAATCTGTTATTTTCTTGTCATTAATAGTGGAGATATTAACTTTTTCATTTGTTTTAGAGATTGAGACTTCATTTCTAAGAAGATCTAATTCTTTGTTTAATTTTGAAATTTCATTTTCTAAATTTGAAATTGTTTTCTTTGATGATGAAACTAATTTTGCAAGTTTAATTGATTCTTTATGCAAATCAGCAAATGCATCTTGCAATTCATCAAAAGAAATAGATAAGTTGTTTGAAGATGTTACCTCTTCATCACTTTCGTAACTTTTTGCCATAAGGCAAAGATTTATCTCTTCATTTTCAGAATCATCAGAGGATTCCAAATCATTTTCATCCCATGTGATGTATGCTTTCTTTAGTTTCTTCTCACTATGATTTTTCTTTTCAGATTTTTCCATCTTTTTCTTGAAGATGGGACAATCAACCCTCAGATGTCCAGGTTGATTGCATTCAAAGCATTTTAGAGTAGAGGATGAATTTTCTGTCCTTCTCTTTGATTTAAAATTTGGTCGCCTCTGATTTCCTCTTACTTTAAGAAATTTGTTGAATCTTTTTACAGAGAAACTTAGATCATCATCATCATCTGCATCATTATCCTGATCACTTTCTTCTTGAATTGAGGATGATGCTTTAAGAGCAATTCCTTTCTTTTTCTTGTCATTTTCTTCATTTTGGTGCAATCTCAATAGTTCCATCTCGTGTTCCTGCAACTTACCAAATAAAGTGGCAAGAGACATGTTAGACAAATCTCTTGATTCAGAAATAGCCGTTACTTTGGGTTGCCATTCTCTACTTAAACATCTTAGCACCTTGTTTATAAGATCTTCATTTTGAAATTCTTTGCCTAAGGCTGCTAGATGATTTACTATATGTGTAAATCTCTTTTGCATACTCTGAATATTTTCATTTGTATTCATTCTAAATAATTCATACTCATGAGTTAGTGCATTTATCCTAGATCTTTTAACATCTGTAGTTCCTTCATGTGTTAATCGAAGAGTGTCCCACATTTCCTTAGCACTCTTACAATTTGAAACTCTGAAATATTCATCCATTCCTAGGGCAGATGTTATTATGTTTTTGGCTTTTAGGTTGTATTGTACTCGTTTTCTATCCTCTTCAGACCATCTATCTCTAGGTTTTTCTATGGTTATGCTTTCACTTGATGAACTACCATCTATTGAAACTCTTTCAACTGTGGTGGGTATATAAGGCCCTATTTCAATGGCTTCCCAGATATTTAGATCTATTGCCTCGATAAAAATTTGCATTCGGGTTTTCCAGTAGTGGTAACCCTCTCCATTAAAGATTGGAGGTCTATTGATAGAATTCCCTTCTGGAAATAAGGAATTTGCTGAGGCCATCTTTTTCTTGAAGCTTCTAAACTTTGTACAAGAATGAAGCTCTGATACCACTTGTTAGACAAGTGGCCTCAGATATCTTAAGAAGGGGGGGTTGAATTAAGATATTCCAAACTATTTCCCCTAATTAAAAATCTATTTTATTTTTTACTCAAGTTATGAATTCCCTTAATGACAATCTTCTTAAATATTAATTCAAATGAAGCAACTTGAATATGAATATAAAGCAATAATAAATAAAGGAGATTAAGGGAAGAGAAAATGCAAACTCAGTTTTATACTGGTTCGGCCACACCCTTGTGCCTACGTCCAGTCCCCAAGCAACCCGCTTGAGAGTTCCACTATCTTGTAAATTCCTTTTACAAGTTCTAAACACACAAGGACAATCCTTCCTTTGTGTTCAGAGATCCTTTACAACAAGAGACTCACAGTCTCTTAATCCCTTAAAGAATGAGAAGAAGAAGAGGAACAAATCTCTCTAGAAAGAGATGGATTTTACAGATTGAGCACTCAATTAATTCCTTAATGAATTGCAATTGAATTGGCCAAGGAATTCTTAAGAGGATAAAATGAAATTGCTCTTTGAGAGGATAAACACTTTGTTGTTCTGAAAATCTCTCTTTACAATTTCGTGTTTAAGTCACATATATATAGACCATTGGTGGTCATGAGTAAAGCCTTTGAAAAGTTGTGACTCTTGAAATTATTTTTCTGAAATTCCTGTCTGGTAATCGATTACAGTAATTGTGTAATCGATTATAGCTTTTAAAATTTGAATTAAAACGTTTACTAACTGCTGGTAATCGATTACCAAAATTGTGTAATCGATTACACAGTCTAAAATTTCGAATTCAAATTTTTATAGCTGTTATAAAACGTATTTGGCCACTGGTAATCGATTACATCCTCTGGTAATCGATTACCAGAGAGTAAAACCTTTGAAAAACACTTTTTTATTTTAAATCACTTGGCCAAACCTTTGCTAATTCAATTAGGAATTCCCTTCCTAATATTCTTGTTAGTGCTTAGCTTTACTAAGCTTTAAAAGATTGGCTAAAATTTTGTTAAAACATAAGCACTTAGACAATGAAGGAAAGCTGGAGTTGCTGCACATGCTGTCTAACATTATGTCAAGGAATCAGATCGGGCTGCACAATGCACAAGGCAAGATAAAATGTCAAATGAAGAATTGAAGCTGCAGGATCCACGATGTCGGATACGATGTCCAGGACATCCGGCCCGAAAATACTGGACACATAAATCTGTTATATCTTTAACAGATTATTGTGCAGTTAGCAACAGATTAGACGATCTATCTTTAGGAACGAATTAAAAGATAATTAAAGTTCGAATTACAAACTTGAATAGTTCGTTCAGGGATTAAAGATTAAAGATAAAAACTAAAAGATCAAACGTTATCTTTTAGATCTTTAAGTGCAGATTTTTCAGGAGAATGATAGATCTCATCCAGCGCAAGTTGTTGCAGCCCAGATACGCACACTGCTATATAAACATGAAGGCTGCACGAGTTTTCTACCAAGTCCGGGATTGAAGAGTTATTTTGTGAGTTTTGGGACTTGAGTGTTTTGTGAGCCACCTTGATGTTACCCTAACATCAAGTGTTGGACCTGAGTGTGTAGAGTTGATCTCTATTGTTCAGAGAGCAATCTCTGGTGTGTATTTGATTTAATTGTAAACACGGGAGAGTGATTGAGAGGGAGTGAGAGGGGTTCTCATATCTAAGAGTGGCTCTTAGGTAGAGGTTGCACGGGTAGTGGTTAGGTGAGAAGGTTGTAAACAGTGGCTGTTAGATCTTCGAACTAACACTATTTTTAGTGGATTTCCTCCCTGGCTTGGTAGCCCCCAGATGTAGGTGACGTTGCACCGAACTGGGTTAACAATTCTCTTGTGTTATTTACTTGTTTAATCTGTTCATTCAGTCAAATATAATCTCCATGTTCTGAAGCGTGATGTCGTGACATCTGGTACGACATCTGTCATTGGTATCAGAATTTCAATTGGTATCAGAGCAGGCACTCGAAATCACTGAGTGAGATCTAGGGAGATAAATTCTGATGAACATGGAGAAAGAAGGAGGACCAGTGAACAGACCACCAATTCTGGATGGAACCAACTATGAATACTGGAAAGCAAGGATGGTGGCCTTCCTCAAATCACTGGATAGCAGAACCTGGAAAGCTGTCATCAAAGGCTGGGAACATCCCAAGATGCTGGACACAGAAGGAAAGCCCACTGATGGATTGAAGCCAGAAGAAGACTGGACAAAAGAAGAAGACGAATTGGCACTTGGAAACTCCAAAGCCTTGAATGCTCTATTCAATGGAGTTGACAAGAATATCTTCAGACTGATCAACACATGCACTGTGGCCAAGGATGCATGGGAGATCCTGAAAACCACTCATGAAGGAACCTCCAAAGTGAAGATGTCCAGATTGCAACTATTGGCTACAAAATTCGAAAATCTGAAGATGAAGGAGGAAGAGTGTATTCATGACTTCCACATGAACATTCTTGAAATTGCCAATGCTTGCACTGCCTTGGGAGAAAGGGTGACAGATGAAAAGCTGGTGAGAAAGATCCTCAGATCTTTGCCTAAGAGATTTGACATGAAAGTCACTGCAATAGAGGAGGCCCAAGACATTTGCAACATGAGAGTAGATGAACTCATTGGTTCCCTTCAAACCTTTGAGCTAGGACTCTCGGATAGGACTGAAAAGAAGAGCAAGAATCTGGCGTTCGTGTCTAATGATGAAGGACAAGAAGATGAGTATGACCTGGATACTGATGAAGGGCTGACTAACGCAGTTGTGCTCCTTGGAAAACAGTTCAACAAAGTGCTGAACAGAATGGACAGGAGGCAGAAACCACATGTCCGGAACATCCCTTTCGACATCAGGAAAGGTAGTGAATACCAGAAAAGGTCAGATGAAAAGCCCAGTCACAGCAAAGGAATTCAATGCCGTGGGTGTGAAGGCTATGGACACATCAAAGCTGAATGTCCCACTCATCTCAAGAAGCAGAGGAAAGGACTTTCTGTATGTCGGTCTGATGATACAGAGAGTGAACAAGAAAGTGATTCTGACAGAGATGTGAATGCACTCACTGGGAGATTTGAATCTGCTGAAGATTCAAGTGATACAGATAGTGAAATCACTTTTGATGAGCTTGCTATATCCTATAGAGAACTATGCATCAAAAGTGAGAAGATTCTTCAGCAAGAAGCACAACTGAAGAAGGTCATTGCAAATCTGGAGGCTGAGAAGGAGGCACATGAAGAGGAGATCTCTGAGCTTAAAGGAGAAGTTGGTTTTCTGAACTATAAACTGGAAAACATGACAAAATCAATAAAGATGCTGAATAAAGGCTCAGATATGCTTGATGAGGTGCTACAGCTTGGAAAGAATGTTGGAAACCAGAGAGGACTTGGGCTTAATCATAAATCTGCTGGCAGAATAACCATGACAGAATTTGTTCCTGCCAAAAACAGCACTGGAGCCACGATGTCACAACATCGGTCTCGACATCATGGAACGCAGCAGAAAAAGAGCAAAAGAAAGAAGTGGAGGTGTCACTACTGTGGCAAGTATGGTCACATAAAGCCCTTTTGCTGTCATCTACATGGCCATCCACATCATGGAACTCAAAGTAGCAGCAGCGGAAGGAAGATGATGTGGGTTCCAAAACACAAGATTGTTAGTCTTGTTGTTCATACTTCACTTAGAGCATCAGCTAAGGAAGATTGGTACCTAGATAGCGGCTGTTCCAGACACATGACAGGAGTTAAAGAATTCCTGGTGAACATTGAACCTTGCTCCACTAGCTATGTGACATTTGGAGATGGCTCTAAAGGAAAGATCACTGGAATGGGAAAGCTAGTCCATGATGGACTTCCTAGTCTGAACAAAGTACTGTTGGTGAAGGGACTGACTGCAAACTTGATCAGCATCAGTCAGTTGTGTGATGAAGGATTCAATGTAAACTTCACAAAGTCAGAATGCTTGGTGACAAATGAGAAGAGTGAAGTTCTAATGAAGGGCAGCAGATCAAAGGACAACTGTTACCTGTGGACACCTCAAGAAACCAGTTACTCCTCCACATGTCTATTCTCCAAAGAAGATGAAGTCAAAATATGGCATCAAAGATTTGGACATCTGCACTTAAGAGGCATGAAGAAAATCATTGACAAAGGTGCTGTTAGAGGCATTCCCAATCTGAAAATAGAAGAAGGCAGAATCTGTGGTGAATGTCAGATTGGAAAGCAAGTCAAGATGTCCCACCAGAAGCTTCAACATCAGACCACTTCCAGGGTGCTGGAACTACTTCACATGGACTTGATGGGGCCTATGCAAGTTGAAAGCCTTGGAGGAAAGAGGTATGCCTATGTTGTTGTGGATGATTTCTCCAGATTTACCTGGGTCAACTTTATCAGAGAGAAATCAGACACCTTTGAAGTATTCAAAGAGTTGAGTCTAAGACTTCAAAGAGAAAGAGACTGTGTTATCAAGAGAATTAGGAGTGACCATGGCAGAGAGTTTGAAAACAGCAAGTTTACTGAATTCTGCACATCTGAAGGCATCACTCATGAGTTCTCTGCAACCATTACACCACAACAAAATGGCATAGTTGAAAGGAAAAACAGGACTTTGCAGGAAGCTGCTAGGGTCATGCTTCATGCCAAAGAACTTCCCTATAATCTCTAGGCTGAAGCCATGAACACAGCATGCTATATCCACAACAGAGTCACACTTAGAAGAGGGACTCCAACCACACTGTATGAAATCTGGAAAGGGAGGAAGCCAACTGTCAAGCACTTCCACATCTTTGGAAGTCCATGTTACATTTTGGCAGATAGAGAGCAAAGGAGAAAGATGGATCCCAAGAGTGATGCAGGAATATTCTTGGGATACTCTACAAACAGCAGAACATATAGAGTATTCAATTCCAGAACCAGAACTGTGATGGAATCCATCAATGTGGTTGTTGATGATCTAACTCCAGCAAGAAAGAAGGATGTCGAAGAAGATGTCAGAACATCGAGAGACAATGTAGCAGATACAGCTAAAAGTGCAGAAAATGCAGAAAACTCTGATTCTGCTACAGATGAACCAAACATCAATCAACCTGACAGGAGACCCTCCAGTAGAATCCAGAAGATGCACCCCAAGGAGCTGATTATAGGAGATCCAAACAGAGGAGTCACTACAAGATCAAGGGAGATTGAGATTGTCTCCAATTCATGTTTTGTCTCCAAAATTGAGCCCAAGAATGTGAAAGAAGCACTGACTGATGAGTTCTGGATCAATGCTATGCAAGAAGAATTGGAGCAATTCAAAAGGAATGAAGTTTGGGAGCTAGTTCCTAGACCCGAGGGAACTAATGTGATTGGCACCAAGTGGATCTTCAAGAACAAAACTAATGAAGAAGGTGTTATAACCAGAAACAAGGCCAGACTTGTTGCTCAAGGCTATACTCAGATTGAAGGTGTAGACTTTGATGAAACTTTCGCCCCTGTTGCTAGACTTGAGTCCATCAGATTGTTACTTGGTGTAGCTTGCATCCTCAACTTCAAGCTGTACCAGATGGATGTGAAGAGCGCGTTTCTGAATGGATACCTGAATGAAGAAGCCTATGTGGAGCAGCCAAAGGGATTTGTAGATCCAACTCATCCAGATCATGTATACAGGCTCAAGAAGGCTCTCTATGGATTGAAGCAAGCTCCAAGAGCTTGGTATGAAAGGCTAACAGAGTTCCTTACTCAGCAAGGGTATAGGAAGGGAGGAATTGACAAGACTC
This sequence comes from Glycine soja, assembly GCF_004193775.1. NCBI lineage: Eukaryota > Viridiplantae > Streptophyta > Magnoliopsida > Fabales > Fabaceae > Glycine > Glycine soja. Next base: position 23,429,715 of record NC_041012.1, on the reverse strand, counting down.
TCTTTGTCAAACAAGATGCTGAAAACTTGATGATAGCACAGATATATGTTGATGACATTGTGTTTGGAGGGATGTCGAATGAGATGCTTCGACATTTTGTCCAACAGATGCAATCTGAATTTGAGATGAGTCTTGTTGGAGAGCTGACTTATTTTCTGGGACTCCAAGTGAAGCAGATGGAAGACTCCATATTCCTCTCACAAAGCAAGTATGCAAAGAACATTGTCAAGAAGTTTGGGATGGAAAATGCCAGCCATAAAAGAACACCTGCACCTACTCACTTGAAGCTGTCCAAAGATGAAGCTGGCACCAGTGTTGATCAAAGTCTGTACAGAAGCATGATTGGGAGCTTACTATATTTAACAGCTAGCAGACCTGACATCACCTATGCAGTAGGTGTTTGTGCAAGATATCAAGCCAATCCTAAGATAAGTCACTTGAATCAAGTAAAGAGAATTCTGAAATATGTAAATGGCACCAGTGACTATGGGATTATGTACTGTCATTGTTCAGATTCAATGCTGGTTGGGTATTGTGATGCTGATTGGGCTGGAAGTGCAGATGACAGAAAAAGCACTTCTGGTGGATGCTTCTATCTGGGCAACAATCTTATTTCATGGTTCAGCAAGAAGCAGAACTGTGTGTCCCTATCTACTGCAGAAGCAGAGTATATTGCAGCAGGAAGCAGCTGTTCACAACTAGTTTGGATGAAGCAGATGCTGAAGGAGTACAATGTCGAACAAGATGTCATGACATTGTACTGTGACAACTTGAGTGCTATTAATATTTCTAAAAATCCTGTTCAACACAGCAGAACCAAGCACATTGACATTAGACATCACTATATTAGAGATCTTGTTGATGATAAAGTTATCACACTGGAGCATGTTGACACTGAGGAACAAATAGCAGATATTTTCACAAAGGCATTGGATGCAAATCAGTTTGAAAAACTGAGGGGCAAGCTGGGCATTTGTCTGCTAGAGGATTTATAGCAATTACTTTTATCTGAACGTGCTCAAACGTTAATAGCGCGTTCTCTACTGGGCCAAAACAAATTCGACCGTTGCTTCACACGTCCCTCTACATTCCTCATTCAAATTTACATTTTCGTGGCATTCTCGGTTTCATCAGCATTCCCCAACACCTCTCAGATTTTCACGAAACCATTTCAAAAGCTCTGCTTCTCCATGGCTACCTCACCAAAAGAAACTTCATCTCCTGGTTCACCCTCTGTACCATCGTCTCCATCATCCACCAAAGCACCATCAAACCAGGAACAACCTGAATTCAATATCCAACCCATACAAATGATTCCTGGTCAAGCCCCTGTTCCTGAGAAATTGGTCCCCAAAAGACAACAGGGAGTGAAGATTTCTGAAAACCCTAGCCTTGCAACAAGTCCTAGGGAAGTAGACACGGAGATGGATAAGAAGATCCGCAGTATTGTGAGTAGCATTTTGAAAAATGCTTCTGTGCCTGATGCTGATAAAGATGTTCCAACATCTTCCACCCCAAATGCTGAAGCCCTCCCTTCACCCAGTGAAGAGGAATCAACAGAGGAAGAGGACCAAGCCACAGAGGAGACCCCTGCACCAAGGGCACCAGAACCTGCTCCAGGTGACCTCATTGACCTAGAAGAAGTAGAATCTGATGAGGAACCCATTGCCAACAAGTTGGCACCCGGCATTGCAGAAAGGTTACAAAGCAGAAAGGGAAAAACCCCCATTACTAGGTCTGGACGAATCAAAACTATGGCACAGAAGAAGAGCACACCAATCACTCCTACCACATCCAGATGGAGCAAAGTTGCAATCCCTTCCAAGAAGAGGAAAGAAATTTCCTCATCTGATTCTGATGATGATGTCGAACTAGATGTTCCCGACATCAAGAGAGTGAAGAAATCAGGGAAAAAGGTGCCTGGAAATGTCCCTGATGCCCCATTGGACAACATCTCATTCCACTCCATTGGCAATGTTGAAAGGTGGAAATTTGTATATCAACGCAGACTAGCTTTAGAAAGAGAGCTGGGAAGAGATGCCTTGGATTGCAAGGAGATCATGGACCTCATCAAGGCTGCTGGACTGCTGAAAACTGTCACCAAGTTGGGAGATTGCTATGAAAGTCTAGTCAGGGAATTCATTGTCAACATTCCCTCTGACATAACAAATAGAAAGAGTGATGAGTATCAGAAAGTGTTTGTCAGAGGAAAATGTGTTAGATTCTCCCCTGCTGTAATCAACAAATACCTGGGCAGACCAACTGAAGGAGTGGTGGATATTGCTGTTTCTGAGCATCAAATTGCCAAGGAAATCACTGCCAAACAAGTCCAGCATTGGCCAAAGAAAGGGAAGCTTTCTGCAGGGAAGCTAAGTGTGAAGTATGCAATCCTGCATAGGATTGGCGCTGCAAACTGGGTACCCACCAATCATACTTCCACTGTTGCCACAGGTTTGGGTAAATTTCTGTATGCTGTTGGAACCAAGTCCAAATTTAATTTTGGAAACTATATTTTTGATCAAACTGTTAAGCATTCAGAATCTTTTGCTGTCAAATTACCCATTGCCTTCCCTACTGTATTGTGTGGCATTATGTTGAGTCAACATCCCAATATGTTAAACAACATTGACTCTGTGATGAAGAGAGAATCGGCTCTGTCCCTGCATTACAAACTGTTTGAGGGGACACATGTCCCAGACATTGTCTCGACATCAGGGAAAACTGCTGCTTCAGGTGCTGTGTCCAAGGATGCTTTGATTGCTGAACTCAAGGACACATGCAAGGTGCTGGAAGCAACCATCAAAGCCACCACAGAGAAGAAAATGGAGCTGGAACGCCTGATCAAAAGACTCTCAGACAGTGGCATTGATGATGGTGAAGCAGCTGAGGAAGAAGAAGAAGCCGCTGAGGAAGAAGAAGATGCAGCAGAGGATACAGAATCCGATGATGATGATTCTGATGCCACCCCATGACCATCAGACCTTTATTTTTGCTTTTTACTCTTACTAGCTATAGGGGCATGTCCCTTTGAACAATTGATTGCTATTGGTCTGTAATATTTGCATGCATTCTACTTTTGCCAAATTCTGTCTAAAAAGGGGGAGTAATAGTATTATGCATGATTTATGATTGTGAGTAGTAGGATACGATGTATGCATGATTCATGATTTTGAGGGGGAGTTGTATGTATATGATTTTGAGGGGGAGACTGCTGCTGCTGATGATGATTGATGTAAGCTACTGTAACTACTAGTAGCTGATAGAAGATGCTGCAGTAAGAGCATGGAGACAGGGGGAGCAGAAAGCTGATGTCACATGAGATGTCTTGACATCCTGGAAAAGACTAGTAGCTGATAGAAGATGCCGCAGAGAACTGCTTCACAGCAGTAGGAGCATGGAGACAGGGGGAGCAGAAAGCTGATGTCACGTGAGATGTCTTGACATCCTGGAAACGACTTGCAACTTGCAGAATTTTGCTGTCGCCACTACAGATACCGCTGTGCTTGATTACTCTGATAATGAAAGTTGCTGATCCCACTTGCATAACTGCTCGTACCTGCTCAGGAAGTGTCTAAGTATGTTTTAGACAAAATTTGCCAAAGGGGGAGATTGTTAGTGCTTAGCTTTACTAAGCTTTAAAAGATTGGCTAAAATTTTGTTAAAACATAAGCACTTAGACAATGAAGGAAAGCTGGAGTTGCTGCACATGCTGTCTAACATTATGTCAAGGAATCAGATCGGGCTGCACAATGCACAAGGCAAGATAAAATGTCAAATGAAGAATTGAAGCTGCAGGATCCACGATGTCGGATACGATGTCCAGGACATCCGGCCCGAAAATACTGGACACATAAATCTGTTATATCTTTAACAGATTATTGTGCAGTTAGCAACAGATTAGACGATCTATCTTTAGGAACGAATTAAAAGATAATTAAAGTTCGAATTACAAACTTGAATAGTTCGTTCAGGGATTAAAGATTAAAGATAAAAACTAAAAGATCAAACGTTATCTTTTAGATCTTTAAGTGCAGATTTTTCAGGAGAATGATAGATCTCATCCAGCGCAAGTTGTTGCAGCCCAGATACGCACACTGCTATATAAACATGAAGGCTGCACGAGTTTTCTACCAAGTCCGGGATTGAAGAGTTATTTTGTGAGTTTTGGGACTTGAGTGTTTTGTGAGCCACCTTGATGTTACCCTAACATCAAGTGTTGGACCTGAGTGTGTAGAGTTGATCTCTATTGTTCAGAGAGCAATCTCTGGTGTGTATTTGATTTAATTGTAAACACGGGAGAGTGATTGAGAGGGAGTGAGAGGGGTTCTCATATCTAAGAGTGGCTCTTAGGTAGAGGTTGCACGGGTAGTGGTTAGGTGAGAAGGTTGTAAACAGTGGCTGTTAGATCTTCGAACTAACACTATTTTTAGTGGATTTCCTCCCTGGCTTGGTAGCCCCCAGATGTAGGTGACGTTGCACCGAACTGGGTTAACAATTCTCTTGTGTTATTTACTTGTTTAATCTGTTCATTCAGTCAAATATAATCTCCATGTTCTGAAGCGTGATGTCGTGACATCTGGTACGACATCTGTCATTGGTATCAGAATTTCAATTCTAGTGATCATCTTGATGTTGTGACTTGTAATCTTGAAGTATTGTCTTGAATTTTAATTTTGAAAAGCCCATTTGCATCAATTGCAACACATCATCATGATCATCATCAAAACATCAAAGCCAAATGCATATACACAAAGGTTGTTATGATGCATTGAAAAGTCAATTGAAAGCGTGTTTCAATCCAAACTCACTATTCAATCCAATAATGATAAATCTTCAACCCAAAATAAAAGTGGTTTTTCTAGAGGTGACATATTTGGATTTGGAAGAGGCCGAGGAAGAGGTAGAAACTCCCATGGAAGAGGAAGAAGCTCCTATGGAGGACGAGGAAGTGATGGAGGATCAAATAAATGGTGTGAAATTTGCAAAAAGAGCTCCCACGAAGAGAAAGATTGTTGGAACAAACGCAAGCCACAATGTCACAATTGCAAAAAGTTCAGGCACATGCAAAAAGATTGTCATTTTGGCAACCAGCAACACATTTCATTTGCAGAAGCAGAAAATAGTGAAAGCAACTTGTTCTTTGCTTGTCAAAAAGCAACTAAAGAATATAAAAATGCATGGCATCTGGACAGCGATTGCAACAACCATATGATGAGAGATAAAAATGCTTTCGTTGACATGGGTTCTTCATTTGGCTCAAAAGTCAAATTGGGAAATGGAGAATATGTTGAAGTTGAAGGCAAAGGCAACATTGGACTTGCAACAAAGTAAGCAGGTAAATTTATTCATGATACTCTTTATGTACCTAAATTAGATGAAAATTTGTTGAGCATTGGAAACCTTTTAGAGCATGGTTATTCTCTTCAATTTGAGAATCGAGAGTTCATAATTTTTTATTTAAAAGGAAAAGTTGTTGATGTTGTAAAAATGACAAAATAATAGAAGTTTTCCATTCTCTTAATTATGAAAAAAAATATTAGTTTGATAGCTAGACAAGAAGGTGACTCTTGTCTTTGGCACAAGAGACTTGGACACTTAAACTACAACAGTCTCACATTGCTTTCTCAAAAAAAAAAAAATATGGTGTACAGGCTACCAACAATTGAGAAGAAAAATGGAGTATGTGAATGATGTATACTTGGAAAACACCACCGCCAACCATTTCCAAAGGAAGGAGCAAGGAGAGCCAAGGAAGTGCTGGAATTGGTGCACACAGAAGTGTGGTCCCATGAGTACCTTGTCTCATGCTCAAAACATGTACTTTATTTTATTCATTGATGACTTGACTCGCATGACATGGGTTTATTTCATAAGACAAAATTCTGAAGTATTTGTTATGCTTAAGAAATTTAAAGCTTTTGTTGAGAAACAAAGTGGCAAACTTATAAAAGTCTTGAGAAGTGACAAGGGAAAAGAAGTGAGTTTTGAGAGGCAGTTGACTGTTGGCTATACACCTCAACAAAATGGTGTATCTGAAAGGAACAATCAAACCGTGATGGAGAAAGGAATACCAAAAGAATTATGGCCTGAGGCTATTAATACAACCGTGTACTTGTTGAATAGGTGCCCAACAAAAGCAGTATGAAATATGACACCATTTGAAGCATGAAATGGAAGAAAGCCTTTAGTGAACCACATAAAATTTTTTGGATGTGTTTTGCTACGCTCGAGTTCCTAAAGAAAAGATTACAAAGCTTGAAGAAGCAAGTGAGAGATGCATCTTTATTGGCTATAGTTCCGTGTCAAAGGGCTATAGACTTTACAACTTGAAGACCAAGAAAGTGATCATTAGCCGAGGTGTTGTTTTTTATGAAAAAGCCTTTTGGAATTGGCAAAATGATAATGTTGGGGAGAAAACAGTTCCAACAGTACTTTTAAAGAAAAGTCCAACCTCATCAAAAAATGAGCAACAAATTCCGAGCACACCATCACCAAGCTCTAGTTCTTCATCTCCAAGCTCAACTTCAATAAAAATGAGGAGTTTGAGTGATATTTATACCAGGTGCAATTATTGTTTTGTGGAACCAGAAAATTTTGAAGAAGCAATTAAGGAAGATGCTTGGTGGAAGGCAATGCAAGAGGAAATTGGTCTACAAGGTGAAGCATAATCCAGATGGTTCAATCCAAAAGAACAAAGCAAGACTTATTGCAAAGGGCTATTCACAACAGCTCGGTGTTGATTATGAAGAAACATTTGCACCTGTGGAATGTCTAGACACCATTAGGATGACAAAAGGTGCAGAAGACGATGTTAGTCTCTGCGCGTCAACAGACTCGTTTCCCCTGGTTGACGAAAGGTGTAGGAGACGATGTTAGTCTCTGCATGCTACCGGACTCTGAGTCTGACGGATAGCAAAAGAGTATGTGCGGGTTACCGTATAGGGCGTCTCCGCGTGCCAACGGACTCTTGGGTCACGATAACAAAAGGTGGGGTGGTAGACAAAAGCGAGGCTTTTGCTCCTATGTATCCTCAATTTGTAATGAAGAATTCAGACCTACATAGTTCTTGAATTTGTGAGACTAAAATAGTCTCAGTGTTTTTTCACTAAAATGCAAACATGCTTTAGTAAAGAAACAAAATCTCCAACTGATCAAAGCCATATATTTTTTTGATGAAAAACAATGTGTCTATTGGGGGAAGGAGAGTATGCTGATGAAATTTTCTCATAACCATAAATGAGATTTTGGATGTTAGCGTTTCATTTCTAAACGACCATTTAGAGGAAACACTGGGTCCAACAAAATAGAAGAAAATCACTCGAAGTGTATCAATCTCACACAGGTAAGTGTTTTATCCTAATTCCGAACCATAGATATGTCATGACTTGATTTTGCAAATCACTTCCTATCAAATCAAAGATTACATGCGTAACCATGGATCAATATGACTTTTTCGGGGATGGTGTTTAAGTGAGGAATTTGGCTCTGAGTGTTTTGGCCTTTTTCCTTTTCTATTTTTGTTTAGTGCGAGGCGAAAAAGTCACCGACGCACAGGATTTTGGTTGGCAATCAAAGGGAGAGGACCACTTCAGGTCGTGGTTTCCTTTCTTTCCTTAATTGGTGGTGACAATTCTGTATTGTTTAGATATTGTCTGGTCCAAAGACCTTTCTGCATATTTCTTTTGTTTTCTTCCGATGTTTGATTGGGAATTTTCTTTCTTTTTTTCTTTCTCTCAATCTTGATTGGGAATTTTCTTCTTTTGCTTTCTTTCGACCTTTGATAGGGAACTTTCTTTCTTTGTTTTGTTTTCTTCTGAAGGCGAGGATGGACATTCTCACCCTGGGTCAAGGTTTATGGTGAGTTGGGATTTTGGCTCAAGGCTTGTAGAACGGATGGACATGATATATGTCAGAGTGTTGGTTTGGCCAGCGGTTCAGGGATAAAGGGGATGTCCCACATTATTTCCATGACACACATGCAACAATGATGATTAGGAATTTTATGCAAAACTGGTCATGCATGCACCGATGTGGACATTCAAGCATCAAGTTTTTATGGTCATGTGACACTAGGGCTCAGGATTTATTTTTCCTATTTTAGTTAACCCAGTGTTTCCAAAACATGTTCTTTTATCAATTCATGCATTCATCCGATTCCATTATGGGTGTTCGGGAAAATTTTCACAGTATTCACCCTTCAGGTGTATACACGTTTTCCAACAAAAAACCCTCTGTTTTGATCGGTGAATTTTTTTGTCCAAAGAAAAGCTGGAGGTTATTTTCTTTTCAACAGCATGTTGGCTTTTTAGCTAACCAATTTTGTTTTCTCCATCTATTAAGTTATTATTATTTGTTTGTCTCCTCTTTCTGAAAAGGTTGTGCGGATGAGGGCACACACGACCTACCTACGCCAAACCACAAAGCAAACGGAAAAGAATGCAATGGTAAGTCACAACCAAAAACAGTGACAAAAGAACTGAGAGCCGTAATGCCAGATTATAGCAGAAACAAAAACAATAACTGAAAGCAGTAATGTTAGATGACAACAAAAACAAAAACTGAAAGCAGTAATGTTAATAACAAAAAAGTGCGGTGACCTTGGTCATGTGGCCCCGCTCCCTCCCAAGAAACCGAGCTATCTCTTCTTGGAAGCCTGAGTACTCATCTTCCCTGAGCTGGACACGCCTCTCCCTGTGGAATGACCATCCCTTGATGGCCTCGAAGCGTTGCTGGTGCTCGGCACTCCGGAACCGGTGACTGTCAAACTCCAAGGCGGCACTGGAGCCTTCTCCCGTGGCGTCCTTTCTAGACCTCTTTGTGGAAAGCTTTTTCGGAGCCATTTCCTATGAAGACAAACATTTGAGAAATTAATTCAGAAGGAATATGCCACTAGAAAAACAAAAATGGGAAGCAACCCCCTTTTTGACTTGGATCAAACTCGTACACACATTTCCTTGAAGCAACACATTTATGGAAGTGTATACGTGCAAAAGATTTATGCTATCTACGTCAATGTATAAGTATATTCAAAACATTCTTGCTACCTACATCCGCCTGCATATCTTGAACACAAACAGATATATGCACGCTTAAGGTATTTTACAAAAAAAAACAAAATTACATATATCCATATACAAAGCGTTTTGCTACCAAATATTACACATGTACATACTTTGAGTATTAACATACAAACCAATTCAGATATCCTGCTAACCAAATGAATATATCAACAAGGTAGTTGCCAAAGTAATTACCAAAGGGCGTTCTGATCACCTATCATGCAACATATACATTTTATGAGGTATTTTTACCATCTCACATGCAATATGCATATACATTTAGGTGTCTTTAACGATCACATTTTTTCTGTTCACATTTCATTCATACACACGTGCCTACTAGAGAGTGAATTTCATGTTATACACTTATTCGCATTTATTTGAAAAGCAATTTCATGTCACACACTCATGGGAAAGGCAAAAATATTTTCACTACTCATTCACATTTTGAAAGTTCATTTCATGCCATATGTTCCTATTTTGAGAAGCATTTTCGCGCCATTTTTGGCACATGTGTATATTGGCAAAGCACTTGGCTACCTACTCAACACCCGCACGCTCATTTTGTCCCTTGTTACCTATGCTACATCATCTAGGTGCAAAGAACCATCAAGGTGCAACCTTCATCAAATGAGGGCCTAGAGGGAAAACTTTACCCATATGCTCCCATTTATTCTCTCTTGCAATCGAAAACCCAAGTTTGGATCTCTAGACTTAAGCACGCATTTGGGCACCTGCCCTAGTTCCTACGAGCTGTCCCTAAACTTAACAATGGCAGCTACCTATGTGCAAGGCATTTCAAAAAAGGAACTCAAAGAATTGTGATCAAATGTCATTGAGACATTTCACCAAGCACTTGGCGGGCGCGCTTTTAGGCATGAATATCAAGAGGATGGGGACAATGTGGCGTGCCCCATTATTCCAGAACGCAACCTAGGCCTAAAGCCATCCTCTACAACTCCCCATTTCAACAAAACAAGCACGAATTCAAGGATAAAATTGCTTCTCGGATTTTTGCAAGTATGAGGAAATAAAGCATCAAAATGCAACAATGGTGAGCCAAAGGGCAAAGAGATAGCACACTTACTTGTATGGAGTGAATTAAAGTGCAAAATGGGAAGCAAAAAAACCAACAATGGAAGCCGGGGGGCTGCTATTCCTGCTGTTTCCATGGGCAATAGGGTTCTTGAGTGAGGGGGGAGGGGGGAGTTTTGGGTGAAGAAAATTTACCCCAGCCCCTTTTCATCTACCTCGTGCAGGGGGTGCTCGCCCAGTCTGTAGAAGCAAAGCCTCATGGTGAATCAAAGGTGATTCAAAGGTGTTTTGATGATAACAATGATGATAACAAAAGATGATGACAAAGGTGATGACAAAAAGCTCAAAGATCAATCAAAGAACAACTCAAGTGAATCAAAGATCAATCAAAGAACAACTCAAGTGAATCAAGAACAATTCAAGAGTTCAAGATAAGAATCAAGAAGAATTCAAGACTCAAGAAGAAAGTTTAGAGTCAAGAATCAAGATTCAAGGTTCAAGATCTCAAGAATCAAGATCAAGATTCAAGACTCAAGATTCAAGAATCAAGAGAAGGCTTAATCAAGATAAGTATGAAAAGTTTTTCTCAAAAATTGAGTAGCACATGATTTTTCTCAGAACATGTTTACCAAAGAGTTTTTACTCTCTGGTAATCGATTACCAGATTGTTGTAATCGATTACCAGTAGCAAAATTGTTTTGAAAAAGTTTTCAAATTGAATTTACAACGTTCCCATTAATTTCAAAAAGCTGTAATCGATTACAATGTTTTGGTAATCGATTACCAGTGCCTTTGAACGTTGAAATTCAAATTCAAATGTGAAGAGTCACATCCTTTCACATAAAAGCTTTGTGTAATCGATTACACTTATTTGGTAATCAATTACCAGTGTCTGTTTCTGAATAAATCAAAAGATGTAACTCTTCAAAAAGGTTTTGACTTTTTCAAATTGGTTTTAAGTTTTTCTAAAAGTTATAACTCTTCTAAATGGTCTTCTTGACAAGACATGAAGAGTCTATAAAAGCAAGGCTTTGTTTTGCATTTAAAATAAATTCATTCTTTCAATCTTGAATACTTTTCCAATCAATCTCTTATAATCCTTTACAAGCCTTGAATCTCTTTGAACTTCTTCTTCTTCTTTGTACCAAAAGCTTTCTGAAGTTTTCTGGTTTTCCAAACCTTCAAAACTTGTGCTATTCATCTTTTCATTCTCTTCTCCCTTTGCCAAAAAGAATTTGCCAAGGACTAACCGCCTGAATTCTTTTTGTGTCTCTCTTTTCCCTTTTCCAAAAGAACGAAGGACTAACCACCTGAATTCTTTTGTGTCTCCCTTCTCCCTTGTCAAAGAATTCAAAACAACACAGCCTGAAAATTCTTTTGATTCTTCCCTTTCCCTAATACAAAAGTGTTCAAAGGACTAACTGCCTGAGAATTCTTTTGTATCCCCATTCACAAAGTATCAACGGTTTAACCGCCTGAGATCTTTGTCTTAACACATTGGAGGGTACATACTTTGTGGTACAAGTAGAGGGTACATCTACTTGGGTTTGACTGAGAACAAAAGAGGGTACATCTCTTGTGGATCAGTTCTAGTGGAGGGTACATCCACTAGGGTTTCAAAGAGAACAAGGGAGGGTACATCCCTTGTGGATCTTTGCTTGTAAAAGGATTTTTACAAGGTTGAAAGAAATCTCAAGGACCACAGGTCGCTTGGGGAATGGATGTAGGCACGGGTTGTTGCCGAACCAGTATAAAAACTCTTGTGTGTTTGTTTCCTTCTTCCCTACTCTTTTACTTTCCGCTGGGCATTTAATTTCCGCTTTAACTTTCTGTTAAGTTTATCTTCTACTCCATATTCTCTTAACAACATAAGTAAAAGCCTTAGAAGAGTAATTTTTTAATTAGTAAAGGTTTAGGAATAATTAATTCAACCCCCCCTTCTTAATTATTCTGAGGCCACTTGATCCAACAAGTGGTATCAGAGCAGGTTTCTTGTAGAATGTTTAACAGCTTCAAGATTAATGGCCTTTTTAGATTCTTTGTCTTTCAAAAGTAATTTCAAGAACAGGATATTCCAAGATGATGATGAAGACCGAGTCAACTTATGTCTCATGACAAAATCTGATGAGAATAACAAAGAAGATTCTGTAAGGAAGAAATGGTACATAGACAGTGGATGTTCCAAGCACATGACGGGTGATGTATCCAAATTCACAACTATTTCCCCCAAGAAAAGTGGACATGTTACATACGGAGACAACAACAAGGGCTAAATTATTGGAGTCGGTAAAATAGGTACGAGTTCTTCTACTCCTATTGAAAATGTGTTGCTTGTAGAAGGTTTGAAGCATAGTTTATTAAGTTTTAGTCAATTATGTGATAGAGGATATAAAGTATCTTTTGATTCTGAAAAATGTGTTATTAAGCATGAGCATGACAAAGATATTGAACATATAGGTTTTAGAGAAAATAATGTTTACATGATTGATCTAAAACAAAAATCTGAAAATGATAGATGCTTTTTAAGTAAAGATTGTGATCCATGGTTATGGCATAAAAGAATTGCTCATATTAACATGGATCATCTAAATAGACTAATTTCAAAAGATCTAGTTATTGGTTTGCCTAAATTAAAATTTGAAAAAGATAAGTTATGTGATGCATGCCAAAAAGGTAAACAAACAAAAGTATCTTTTAAATCTAAAAATATTGTTTCCACCACTCAACCATTGCAATTGTTACACATGGATTTGTTTGGACCATCTAGGGTCATGAGTTTTGGTGGAAGTTACTATGCATTAGTAATTGTTGATGACTATTCTAGGTATACTTGGACTTTATTTCTTACTCATAAAAATGATGCATTTCATGCATTTAGAAGACTTGCCAAAGTTATTCAAAACAAAAAGAATCTCAAAATTATCTCCATCAGAAGTGATCATGGAGGTGAATTTGAAAACAATGATTTTGAAATATTTTGTGATGAATATGGCATAGAACACAATTTTTCTGCACCTAGGACACCCCAACAAAATGGAGTAGTAGAAAGGAAAAATAGAGCTCTAGAAGAAATTGCTAGAACTATTTTAAATGACACACCTCTTCGAAAATACTTTTGGGCAGAAGCAGTCAACACCGCATGTTATATTATGAACAGAGCCTTAATCAGACCCATTCTTAAGAAAACCCCATATGAACTTTTTAACAATAGAAAACCAAACATTGCACATTTACATGTTTTTGGATGTAAATGTTTTGTTCTAAACAATGGTAAAGAAAGTCTAGGAAAGTTTGATGCCAAGGCAGATGAGGGTATCTTCCTTGGATATTCCTTACATAGTAAAGCATTCAGAATATACAACAAAAGAACCATGACAATTGAGGAATCAATACATGTTACTTTTGATGAAACTAATATTACCTCCCCGAGAAAGGAGTTTCTTGATGATATTGCAGATACTTTGGAAGATACACAAAATGAAGAAAGAAATCTGAAAAGAAAAAGAGATGATGAAGACAAGGATGATAAAGATGACATAGCACAAGAAAATGATAATCTTCCCAAAGAAGGGAAAACTTCAAGAAATCATCCTCTTGACAACATCATCGGTGATATCTCAAAAGGGGTAACAACTAGACACTCTCTTAAAGATTTATGCAATAATATGACATTTGTTTCATTAATAGAACCTAAAATTTTTAAGGAAGCTATTATAGATGATCATTGGATAGTAGCTATGCAAGAAGAATTAAATCAATTTGAAAGAAATGATGTATGGGAATTAGTAGAAAAACCTTCAGATTATCCAATCATAGGAACTAAGTGGGTATTTAGAAATAAATTGGATGAAAATGGTATAGTAATTAGGAATAAAGCTAGACTTGTAGCAAAATGATATAACCAAGAAGAAGGTATAGACTATGAAGAAACTTTTGCACCTGTAGCTAGATTAGAAGCTATTAGGATGTTATTAGCATATGCATCTATTATGAATTTTAAACTATATCAAATGGATGTCAAAAGTGCTTTCTTAAATGGTCTAATTCAGGAGGAGGTATATGTGGAACAACCTCCTGGGTTTGAAGACTCACAAAAACTAGACCATGTCTATAGGTTAAAGAAGGCACTTTATGGCTTAAAACAAGCACCTTGGGCTTGGTATGAAAGATTAAGTAAATTCCTATTAGAAAAGAATTTTACTAGCGGAAAGGTAGATATCACCTTATTCATAAAAAATAAGGATAATGATATCTTGTTAGTACAAATTTATGTTGATGATATAATTTTTGGATCTACTAATGAATTTTTGTGCAAGGAGTTTTCTATTGATATGCAAAGTGAGTTTGAAATGTCCATGATGGGTGAGTTAAATTACTTTCTTGGACTACAAATCAAACAAACAAATGATGGGATCTTTGTCAATCAAGCAAAGTATTGCAAAGAACTCATTAAGAGATTTGGAATGGAAAACTCAAAACACTTGGCTACTCCTATGAATACAAGTTGTTATCTTGACAAAGATGAATCCAGTCAACCTGTTGATCCAAAGTAATACAGAGGTATGATTGGATCTCTACTTTACTTATCTGCAAGTAGGCCATATATTATGTTTAGTGTATGCATGTGTGCAAGATTTCAATCAGATCCAAGGTTTTCACATTTAATGGCAGTAAAAAGAATCATAAGATATCTATTAGGAACAATTAGTTTAGGATTATGGTACCTTAAGAATTCCTTATGCAACCTAGTAGGATACTCAGATTCAGATTTTGCTGGATAAAAAACAGATAGGAAAAGTACTAGTGGTACATGTCAATTCATAGGGTCTGCACTTGTTTCTTGGAATAACAAGAAACAAAATAGTGTAGCATTATCCACAGCAGAAGCAAAATGTATTTCTGCTGGTAGTTGTTGCGCATAGATTTTGTGGATGAAGCAACAACTATCTGACTATGGAATAGTATTAGATCACATTCCCATAAAATGTGACAACACAAGTGCCATAAACATATCTAAAAATCCAGTTCTTCAGTCAAGAACCAAGCATATAGAAATTAGGCATCATTTTATTAGAGATCATGTTTTAAAAGGTGATGTTGTTTTAGAGTTTGTAGATACTAAAAATCAACTTGCAAACATCTTTACAAAACCACTAAGTAAAGATACCTTCTATAACATTAGAAGAGAATTAGGACTAATAGATGTTAGTGACTTATCAAAATAAATCTTTATATTATTATGGTATTTGAACAATTTACTATTTCCTTATTTGCATGGTATGTTTGGACCAATATTAAGTATGTTATTTGACTATGTGGAGTTTATAATTAATCTATTTATGGTTGTTGCTTCATGGTTTTCATGGTTCTTGCTTCTTGCTTCATGATTTGGTTGATATTTTTTCATGAACATTGTATGGATGTTTAAGTTATATTTGTTTGATACGCACTATGGCTTTTTTGTTGATGCCAAAGGGGGAGAGAAATGGGATTAAATCAAGAATTCACATGGGTAATCAATTTATTTTTAAGATAAGCATAAATTCAAAAATAAAGGGGGAGAGTTTATGTGAGTGATTGACTAGGAAAAAGTGTGTGTGTGTGTTTCTTGATTTCAGAAGTTGTCATCATCAAAAAGGGGGAGATTGTAGAAGCATAGATTCATGGTGAATCAAAGGTGATTCAAAGGTGTTTTGATGATAACAATGATGATAACAAAAGATGATGACAAAGGTGATGACAAAAAGCTCAAAGATCAATCAAAGAACAACTCAAGTGAATCAAAGATCAATCAAAGAACAACTCAAGTGAATCAAGAACAATTCAAGAGTTTAAGATAAGAATCAAGAAGAATTCAAGACTCAAGAAGAAAGTTTAGAGTCAAGAATCAAGATTCAAGGTTCAAGATCTCAAGAATCAAGATCAAGATTCAAGACTCAAGATTCAAGAATCAAGAGAAGGCTTAATCAAGATAAGTATGAAAAGTTTTTCTCAAAAATTGAGTAGCACATGATTTTTCTCAGAACATGTTTACCAAAGAGTTTTTACTCTCTGGTAATCGATTACCAGATTGTTGTAATCGATTACCAGTAGCAAAATTGTTTTGAAAAAGTTTTCAAATTGAATTTACAACGTTCCCATTAATTTCAAAAAGCTGTAATCGATTACAATGTTTTGGTAATCGATTACCAGTGCCTTTGAACGTTGAAATTCAAATTCAAATGTGAAGAGTCACATCCTTTCACATAAAAGCTTTGTGTAATCGATTACACTTATTTGGTAATCAATTACCAGTGTCTGTTTCTGAATAAATCAAAAGATGTAACTCTTCAAAAAGGTTTTGACTTTTTCAAATTGGTTTTAAGTTTTTCTAAAAGTTATAACTCTTCTAAATGGTCTTCTTGACAAGACATGAAGAGTCTATAAAAGCAAGGCTTTGTTTTGCATTTAAAATAAATTCATTCTTTCAATCTTGAATACTTTTCCAATCAATCTCTTATAATCCTTTACAAGCCTTGAATCTCTTTGAACTTCTTCTTCTTCTTTGTACCAAAAGCTTTCTGAAGTTTTCTGGTTTTCCAAACCTTCAAAACTTGTGCTATTCATCTTTTCATTCTCTTCTCCCTTTGCCAAAAAGAATTTGCCAAGGACTAACCGCCTGAATTCTTTTTGTGTCTCTCTTCTCCCTTTTCCAAAAGAACGAAGGACTAACTGCCTGAATTCTTTTGTGTCTCCCTTCTCCCTTGTTAAAGAATTCAAAACGACACAGTCTGAGAATTCTTTTGATTATTCCCTTTCCATAATACAAAAGTGTTCAAAGGACTAACCGCCTGAGAATTCTTTTGTATCCCCATTCACAAAGTATCAAAGGTTTAACCGCCTGAGATCTTTATCTTAACACATTGGAGGGTACATCCTTTGTGGTACAAGTAGAGGGTACATCTACTTGGGTTTGACTGAGAACAAGAGACGATACATCTCTTGTGGATCAGTTCTATTGGAGGGTACATCCACTAGGGTTTCAAAGAGAACAAGGGAGGGTACATCCCTTGTGGATCTTTGCTTTTAAAAGGATTTTTACAAGGTTGAAAGAAATCTCAAGGACCGCAGGTCGCTTGGGGATTGGATGTAGGCACGGGTTGTTGCCGAACCAGTATAAAAACTCTTGTGTGTTTGTTTCCTTCTTCCATACTCTTTTACTTTCCATTGTGCATTTAATTTCCGCTTTTACTTTTTGTTAAGTTTCTCTTCTACTCCATATTCTCTTAACAACATAAGTAAAAGGCTTAGAAGAGTAATTTTTTAATTAGTAAAGGTTTAGGAATAATTAATTCAACCCCCCTTCTTAATTATTCTGAGGCCTCATGATCCAACACAGGAGAGCTCAGCTCGCCTAGGCGAGCTAACCCTGTGTATTTTTTTTTTTGCAAAGAAAGTATGCGTTCTCTATGGGTCGGTGTTCGCTTATTCAAAACCCCTAGGGTAAGTTAGGCATCCGATCATCATCTTAAAGAAACAACAATAATAATAGGTAGGAATTTAAGGGATACTAGGCCGCCTCCCAGTAGCACTTCTCGATTGTCCGGAGCTGGACGCGGGACAACGATCTTTTGATCATGGGCCTAGCGTCCATTCATGCCCGTCCCCAAGTACCTGAAAGCAAGAAATGACATTGCGCAAGAAATCATGGTCACGTTACCACTTACCTCGATTCATCTCTGTCTTGGATTTGGCGCGGTATTTGACCATTGCTTAAAACGATCCTGTCCCTATCACAAGATAAAAAATATGCATGTACATGCGTATGCATGAGCGTTTTCAAATGCAATAATTCTTTAGCAAAAGCTTGTCGGGTTTAATTTCGATTAAGCGCTTGGGGCATCCCCATGGACTGAGCGAAAAGGCTCGGGTCATTAAAGACTACGCATCTTTTAAGGTACGAAGCGAGGATCAGAACAACGAAACCCCAATTCTACTTTCTTTAAAAGACGGCAACGAGAAAAATACAGAGGACAGGAATCCTTGGGGGAAACCACAGAAAAATAAAAACATGCAGTGACTTTCTTAATTGACCCAGATCTTAAGTGTAATATCGCTTGACAATGTCAGAGTTCACGGGTGAAGGTAGTTCCTCGTCATCCATGTTGGCAAGCACAAGGGCCCCTCCGGAGAAAGCCCTTTTTACGACGAAAGGCCCTTCGTAGTTCGGGGCCCACTTTCCCTTATTAACTTTCAGGGGTTGGGATACCTTCTTCAGTACCAGGTTCCCTTCACTGAACCTGTTCGAGCGTACCTTCTTGTCAAAAGCATTCTCCACTCGTTTATGATATAAACGCCCGTGGCTCATGGCGGCCAAACGCTTTCCTTCTATGAGGTTAAGCTGATCGAAACGTGCTTAGGCCCACTCCGACTCATTTAATTCGGACTCCGCCAAGATTCTTAATGACAGGACTTCCACCTCAAATGGTAGCACAACCTCCATTCCGTATACTAATGAGAATGGCGTTGCCTTGGTTGATGTGCGCACTGATGTTTGGTAACCATGTAGCGCGAACGGGAGCATCTCGTGCCAATCCTTGTATGACACAGTCATCTTCTGGATAATCTTCTTGATATTCTTGTTGGCTGCCTCCACTGCTCTATTCATCTTGGGTCTGTAGGGTGTGGAATTATGGTGTTGGATCTTAAACTCGTCGCACATTTCCCCCATCATCTTGTTATTCAAGTTGGTGCCGTTGTCCGTGATAATCTTCCTCGGTAAACCATACCGACAGATAATCTCCCTCTTGATGAACCTGACCACCACACTCCTCGTGACGCTAGCGTATGAAGCAGCCTCGACCCACTTGGTGAAGTGATCGATCGCCACTAGGATGAAACGATGTCCGTTCGCAGCTTTGGGCTCTATGGCCCCGATCACATCTATTCCCCACATGGAAAATGGCCATGGTGCGGCCAAAACATTTAGAGGTAAGGGCGGAGCGTTGACATTGTCCGCAAACGTCTGGCATTTGTGACACTTCCTCACATGGAGACAACAATCGCTCTCCATGGTGAGCAATAGTAGCCCGCCCTTAAGATCTTCCTAGCCATGGCATGCCTGTTAGCGTGCGTACCGAAAGAGCCCTCATGGACCTCCCCCAGCATGCTCTCAACTTCTTTTGCGTTCACGCATCGGAGCAAAACCATTTCATGGTTTCTCTTGTACAGTATGCTTCCGCTCAAGAAGAAACCGGCTGCCAATCTCCTTAATGTCCTCTTGTCGTTGTCGGAAGCCTCTGGTGGGTACTCTTTGCTTTCAACGTATCGCTTGATGTCAAAATACCAAGGCATATCGTCCCGCTCCTTTTCGACCAAAAAGTAATGTGCGGGTCTTCCGCGACACCTGAACTCAATGTACAGTAGGTCTCCGTGTGGTGTCAGCTGGAACATGGATGCTAAAGTGGCAAGCGCATCAACCATTTGATTTTCCTCTCGGGGAATATGATGGAATGAGATCTCATCAAAGAACTCAGCCAATTCCTTGATATAGGCCTGGTAGGGTATCAGTTTGTGATCCCTAGTCTCCCATTCCCCTTTCAGCTGGTGAATTACCAGCGTCGAGTCTCCGTACACTTTGAGTAGCTTGACATTGAAGTCAATTGCTGCCCGGATGCCCAGAGCGCATGCTTCATATTCAGCCATGTTATTAGTGCAGTCGAACCCCAACCTGGCTGTGAAAGGTATACATTGGTTGTCCGGAGAAACCAATGCTGCCCCAACGCCATGGCCTAGAATGTTCGACGCCCCATCGAACCACACGATCCACTTGTCCCTATCCTTGTCTAGCTTATCTTCAAATGAGGCCATGATGTCCTCATCCGGGAATTCGAGATGCATGGGTTGATAATCATTGAGAGGCTGCTAAGCCAAATAGTCCGCCAAGGCGCTCCCTTTTATCGCCTTTTGGGTGACATAGACTATATCGAACTCGGATAGCAAAACCTGCCATCGAGCGATCCACCCCGTGAGAGCAGGCTTCTCAAAGATGTACTTGACCGGGTCCATCTTGGATATCAGCCAGGTGGTATAGCTCAACATGTACTACCTTAAATGGTGGGATGCCTAGACCAAAGCACAACATGTCCTTTCCAGCAGGGAGTAGTTCATTTCACAGCCCATGAACTTCTTACTTAAGTAGTAGACTGCTCGCTCTCTTTTCCCGGACTTGTCATGCTGCCCCAGCATGCACCCCATCGACTCGTCCAAAATCATCATGTACAAGATGAGAGGTCTCCCGGGCATCGGTGGCATAAGCACGGGAGGTTTCATGAGGCACTGTTTGATTTTTCCAAACGCCTCTTGACAGTCCTTGTTCCAGTGGACAGACTGGTTCTAGCGTAAGAGCTTGAACAGTGGCTCACAGATAGTTGTGAGCGGTGATATGAATCTGGCAATGTAGTTCAAGCGCCCCAGGAAACCTCGGACCTACTTCTCGGTACGTGGTTCTGGCATCTCAAGGATGGCTTTTACCTTTTCGGGGTCCACCTCTATTCCTTTCTAACAATCAATGAAACCCAGTAATTTTCCTGACTTGACCCCGAAGGTGCACTTAGCGGGGTTCAACCTCAATCGATACTTCCTAAGCCTTTTGAAAAACTTCCGCAAGTTGACAAGGTGTTCCTCCTCGGTTTTAGACTTGGTGATCATGTCGTCTACATAGACTTTGATTTCTCGGTGCATCATGTCGTGGAACAAAGCCACCATAGCCCGTTGATAGGTTGCTTCGGTGTTCTTGAGCCCAAAGGACAACACTTTATAGCAGAACATCCCCCATAGGGTGACGAATGTGGTTTTTCCATATCCTCTAGCACCATCTTTATCTGATTGTAGACGAAGAACCCATCCATGAAGGAAAACAGAGCGAAATTGGCCGTATTATCCACGAGGACATCGATGTGCGGCAAAGGGAAATTGTCCTTGGGACTGGCTCGATTTAAGTCCCGATAATCCACACACATTTGTACTTTTCCATCCTTCTTAGGGACTAGCACAATGTTGGCCACCCATTCCAGGTACTGAGCAACAACCAAGAAGCCAGCGTCAAATTGTTTCTTTACTTCTTCTTTTATTTTCAGGGACGTCTCGGGCTTTATCCTCCTCAGTTTTTGCTTTACCGAGGAACACTCAGGATTCAGAGGTAGTCTGTGCTGTACGATGTCAGAACTCAAACCGGGCATATCTTGGTACGACCAGGCAAAGATGTCTTGGTAGTCTTTCAGCAGGGCCATTAATTCTTTATGGATGGGTGCGGTCATACCCGTGCCTACTTTTACTTCCCTTCTTCCATTGCCGGTTCCTAAGTCTACGAGTTCTGTCTCTTCTTGATGCGGCCTCATCTCTCAATCCTCCTAGGCGATTATCCTTTCCAGCTCTGGGGGAAGCCCTACATCCTTGTCCTCTTCATCCTCCGTCCGACTTGCTTCTTGCTCGAAATCAACGGCCGGGTCCCCGGTATTAGTACCTTCGCGGGACTCCCCGGCAATTTCCTAGTTGGAAACCGGGAGGGCATGGCTGTACCAAATCCGATCTCCTCGGGGAGTCATCATCGCATATCGCGACGACTTGTCCTTCGCTGGCATGGTGGAGCCTCTTTGGCTCGATGTCCCGACCGCGGGCCTTGACCTTTCCTTTCCGAGATGTTTTTCCTTATGTCATCCTGTGTTGGTTTATAGCCAAACCCAAACTTCCCGCGGTTTCCTCTGGTACTTACCAGGCTGGTCCTGTCGCCGTTGTTCTTGCCCAAACCCATTCCGGGCTCGTAGTCGTGCCCCAGCATCACCCAGGCCACCATCATTGCTGCATCGGACAGACGGGGCCGCCTAGGGAGGGAATCTATGGAGGCGATGATTGCTACCTCAAAAGATTGGAAAGCCGTTTCCAACGACTCCTCCGCGGCTTCCACGTATGGCATAGAGGAAGGACAACTGACCAGGACATCTTCCTCTCCTGATACTATGACTAAATGCCCTTCCACCACAAACTTCAACTTTTGGTGGAGCGTGGAGGGGACGACTCCCACTAAGTGGATCCATGGACGTCCTAGAAGACAGCTGTAGGCTGGATTGATATCCATCACTTGGAATGTAACTTGGCAGGTATGAGGCCCTATCTGCACTGGGAGGTCGATCTCTCCCCTTACCTCACGACGGCTGCCGTCGAAGGCACGAACCACCATGGAACTTGGCCTTAGATGGGAAGCGTTAAATGGAAATTTCTCTAATGTGCTCTTGGGCATCATGTTCAGGCTTGAGCCGTTGTCGATGAGTACTTTGGCCATAACGTGTTCCATGCATTTGACTAACACATGTAAAGCCATGTTATGTCCTCTCCCCTCGGCGGGGATTTCCTCTTCAACGAAGGTGAGGTAATTGTTGGCTGTGATGTTATTGACGATCCCCCAATACCTTCTACGGAGATGTCTTGGGCTACGTGAGCTTTATTCAAGACTTTTACCAGCAAAGCTCGATGAGGCTCAGAGCTCATGAGCAGCTCCAGAAGGTAGACTCTAGCTGGGGTTTTGTTGAGTTGTTCAATCACTTCAAACTCGCTTTGTTGAATAATACGGAGGAACTCGCCGACCTCCTCCAGTGATACCTTTTTCTTGCCACAACCCTCTCTTCCCTCGGAAAAATCCTTCGTCAGAACATCCTCGTCCGGCGCGGGGATCACCTTGACATTTTGTCCTTCGATTATCTTTGCTTTCCATTTAAAGTTCGCGGACTGTAACGGCAGGCTAGGGGGTGTGAATACGCGACCGCTGCGGGTCATGCCGCTTAGCCCAGTGATATTGGTCACTTTGGCCGATAGTGAACCGATATCGGTAGCTTCTTCCTTCCTTCCGCCCGGAGGGGCATACCTCCATGGAACAGTGCAGCTATTCTCGTAAGGAAATGGCATAGGCCTAGCACCTGATACTACTGAGGGGTGTTGAGGTTTTTGGGGTGCTGTGTCCTTGGTGAAGTGTATTACCAAGGGTTTAGGCTTTATAGGGCCTTCCTTATCTGCCGACTGCATGTACACATGTTGTTCCTCCTCCCCGTCATTGCTGACCTCAAGCTGGCCTTGGTCTATCATTTGTTGCAATAGATCTCCTACGGCTGAACATGTTTCCATATCATGCAGCATGCCTGGATGCATTAAACACGAATCCTCATTGTGCTCGCCATGGGGAATCATGCCCGCCTTTTGCAAGGCTTTGTAGATAAACCTCCTGGAGGTCGTTACGTCTTTCAAAAGTTTGGGCCCGTGCGACCCACTCACGTCGATGGCATTAATAGCTCCTCCTCCATGATTGGCAAGAGGGTTTGTCTTTATGTTGGGCCCGTCCTCTTGAAATGTCAACCATCCGGCTTCTATCAAACTTTGGACCTTGTTCTTCAAGGCCAAGCACTGCTCGACTGAGTGGCCGAGGCTCCCCCATGGTACGCGCAGGTTGCGCTAGGGTTATACCACTTTGGGAATGGAGGCTGGGGGAACTTTCCTGGAATCACCATGACCAATTGGTTGGCGATGAGAGACGGTAAGAGATCCCCATACATCATTGGGATCGGGGCGAAAATCTGAGCTTGCCTTGGAGAGAAGTTTCTTGCCGTGTTGGGGCCCGAGCCAAAGTGGGCATTTTTGGCTGGCTGAGGCCGGGTTGGAGCCAAAGCTTGAGGAGCCCCCCCTTGTGGGGGTGTGGGCACCCTTGGTTGGGCGAGCGCTGTGTCGGAAGAGCCCCCAGTGCAAGCCGAAAAACTCGGATGATGTTGTGCATATTGGTGGGTACCATGGGGAGTTTGTGGCGGCTTGGGCCACGCAGGTGTTGAAGTGACGATATGGGCATCTCCCTCTTTCTTCTTTGCCCCAGCCATTCCGGTCCTCCTACCGCTGGCACCTACCGGGGAGACGTAATCAAACTTTCCCCTCTTTAAACCCACCTCAATCCTTTCTCCGATGAAAACCAAGTCCGCGAAGCTAGAGGGCATGTAGCCTACTAACTTCTCATAGTAAAATACAGGCAAGGTATCCACCATCATAGTAACCATTTCCCTCTCGACCATGGGAGGGGCTACTTGCGCTGCTAGGTCCCTCCAATGCCGAGCATATTCTTTAAAAGACTTATGTTCCCGTTTAACCATGTTTTGCAGCTGAGTCCGGTCGGGAGCCATGTAAAAGTTGTACTGATACTGCCTAAGGAAGGCGGTAATCAGATCCTTCCAGGTGCAAATGCGGGAAGCCTCTAGATTAGTGTACCAGATGACTGCTGCCCCAGCCAAGCTATCTTGAAAGAAATGCATCAATAACTTCTCGTCCCTGGAATATGCTCCCATCTTACGACAGTACATTTTTAGGTGATTCTTAGGACAAGTCGTCCCTTTGTACCTATCGAAGTCAGGTACCTTGAACTTCAGAGGGATGACGACGTCCGGCACCAAGCAAAGGTCGGTCATGTCCGCGAATGGATAATCGCCGAATCCCTCGACAGCCCTCAATCTCTCTTCGATGAGATCGAGTTTCCCCTTTCCTTCTGCTGCCAGGGGTGGCCCTCCCACGGACAGAAATATTGGTTGCGTTAGGTGGCTTCGAGGTTCTCTCGTGATGTTGGGTTGAGGTAATGTGTTGGGCGCTGGCCCCTTAGCAGGAAAGTAAGAGTCGACATCCCCCTGAGCATGCTCTCGAGGATTCTCTTGGACCCCGTCAGGATGTCGAGGAGGCTCCCCTTCGAGGATGAGGGGAGGAACATGACCCACATCGTCATGTACGGCTGGTGGTGTGTAATTAGGTGGTAAACCGTAGGGGTAAGTTCCTCGGTTGTAACCCGGATGGGGGTTGCTGACGTGCCTCGACATGCTTCTCTCTCGTCCCACAATATTTGGAATAAGGTGGTGCGCAGCAGTCAGAAGAGTCGGGTCTGCCTCGGCAGCCGAACTAATAGCGGCGACGGTGGCCGCGTTACTCTCCATAAGTTGTTTCATTCCTAGCATGGCATCCATCATGGAAGCCATTTGTTCTTTCAAAGCCGACATGTTGGCCTTCATCTGTTCCTATACTTCCTCTAGGTCACCCATCGTCCTAGATTTGGATCTGGTGCAATAGGGATGCCTTGGGGCGCGCTTAGTTATGGCGTCTTTCCTAAAAAGACCAAATGTAAGGAGTACGTAATGAGAAATGAATGTATGCTAGAGGTGGAATGTGGGAGTGATCTGATTCGCACTATTTTTCTTTGGAGTAAAATCATGGGATAAACTTATTTCATTTAGAAAGTTATAACTAGTCAAGATCTGAGTGACAATATAAACTCCCTAATGGCTCCTAATTATATGGGCCATCAAGTCTATCATGTGCTGACAATAGCGGAGGAGCCCGTGGATCTCCTCGGGGGCGGAGTAGGTGTCTGCCATAGCTGTGGCCTTTGCCAGCAACCGGGGAAGCTCTTGACTCCCGTTCAAAGTAAGAGCAAAACGGTCCATCCACATCGTTGCTTCTTGATGCAACGAGTCAATCACCCTTCCTCTAGCCTCCTTTTCTGCATACACTCGGGCGTATTCATCCGCTACCTTGTGCTCGTGGGCCGTGGCTAGATCTAATTCTTCTTGATACTTGCTGATGATGGCTAACATGTTGGTTTCGGTCTTGCATAACCGCTGAGACAAGCTCCTTTTGGACCTTAGGCAAACCCTTAATTCATCCTTCAGGATCAAACCGTCTACTCGCGATTGGTCCCTTTCCTCTCTTCGGAGCTTAAGCTCGCTGTTACTGCCCCACAGAGCCCTTCAAAATTTGTTCTGGCCATGTTCTTCCCTACGAGCCCTTTTGGTCTCTTGTTCTAAGGCCTTGGTGGTGGCTATATTGATGTCTCTCAGTTCGGCGTTCTCCTTTCGGATCCTAACAGCTGCTGACTTGAACTTTTCTTTGACTGTTTAAGCTTTCTCAAGTTCTGTCCTAAAGGCCTGTACCTCTTCATCTTCTTCCGGGGTTTCAACCTCCACCCCCTTAGTGGTCCTCAAACTCGGGAGCCAATCCAGATCTTGTGCGTAGGCTTTCAACCACCTACGGTAACCGCCGATGGGCCCGTTGCTACTCCCCCTAAGTTCCTTGTCCTTTATTTGCGACATTTCCCATGCCTTGTGGATCCTCTAAAGCACCCCCGCGTTGGTGCTATTGAAACCTCGTGTAATAAAAGCCATGAGGCCTTCCTCTGATGGCGCCCCTCTCATAGGGTAACCAAGTTGTCTTATAGCGAGGACGGGATTGTAATTGATACAACCCCTCGCCCCCATCAAGGGAACATTTGGAAATTTCCCAAAGAAAATAAGAATCCCGGTTCTCCCCTCCTTCCATCGGGGGAACCAATTGACAGACACTCCCTCTTTGTTTGCCAAGAGCATGTCCCAATTTGCCTCTTTTTTCTCAGTGCATGAGCGGTGGCCTTCTAACGGGCAAACGTGTCTCATCTCTTGGCGAAAGAAGTGCGAAACCAACCATACGTAGAGGGCCGGTGTACAACAAACGATCCTTGCATTGTTCTTCTCACATCTTCAGTCGAATGTGTCGTATAGATCGGCTAAGATAGTGACAACTGGGCTTTCCCTGCGGTCGTAAAAGGCAAGAAAAGCATCAATTGCTGCCCGGTCCACCAACCCATCCACATTTGGAAAGAGGACTACCCCGAAGATCAAAAGTTCCAGGATGTCCATGAACGGGGCCCATTCGCCTTGACTCGCCAAGACTCTCGCCTTTGCTTCCAAACATTTCCTTGGTACCCCAACCACCCCATTTTCGACTTGCTTTTCGCGGTCTAATTCCTGTGCCGAGATTTTGACTATCTTAGAAATTCTAGCTAAGGAGGGATAAAATCCCGAGAAGAGGTATGGTTTCCTTCCCTCCAGAGGGCATCCCAGGATCTCTTCAAACTCTTCCACCGTGGGTGTTAACTAGAAGTCCCCAAAGGTGAAGCACCTCAAAGGCTGGTCATAATATTGGGCGAGGGAGGCAATGGCCTCTGTGGAGACCTCTGCCATGGTTAGGTCCCAGATCTTACCATAAGCTTTGCGAAAGGCTTGTCGCTGGAGCTGACCCATCAACTGTCCTAACTCTTTTAGACTGGCGACTCCTAGGCTCTTGATCTTGACTTGA
Organism: Glycine soja; assembly: GCF_004193775.1. Classification (NCBI taxonomy): domain Eukaryota; kingdom Viridiplantae; phylum Streptophyta; class Magnoliopsida; order Fabales; family Fabaceae; genus Glycine; species Glycine soja. Next base: position 23,402,461 of record NC_041012.1, on the reverse strand, counting down.
TAGAACCTCTTTTTAAGCGAAGGCGTCTGACTCGACCCCATGTTTTACTAAAGTGGAATAAAAACCAGTGCGAATCAAGACTCCGACATCTATCACAGGTGAAATGGATGAATGCATGAGGAAATGCGTATGGCCCAGATGCATTTTACGGATACGAGAACCCGGGAGACTTATCTCTTTCTTAAATACAACATTCGGGCAGCATCACGCCTGATGTATGCATTTAAGAAGGTGACACGGACCTTCCGTCTTCTCGTGACAAAGTGAGGGGATCAAGACACAACCCGTGCATGATGACATGATGCAGATGCGAAAAAGTGAGGGTAACAAGGGGATGCACATAGCATGGCAATATCCTCAAATAATCACATAGCGAAGGCATACATGACATTTAGGTTATATGCATGGCAGTGTTTAAAAGGAACACAACATCTTCGCTTTGTGCCCCTATTTTAGGGACCTAAACGGGAGGAACTAAAAGGTTTTTAGTGATAATCCCCAAGGCGGTCATATCTCTCTTGATGGTTTCCAGAGGTATCATTCCCTTCAAAAAACATATTGCGGCAGTAGGGACTACCAGCAACAATATGTTATCAAAGAGGAAAACTCTAGATGAGGGTTCACTGTTATCAAGCAAGTCGGAGACCCAGCATGACCACAGATTCAACTCCACTCCTTATGTTCCCATGGACTCGGGTATAGGGCCCCCTTTTTTCAACTCACCGTGTGTACAAATAGTGTTGGTGTTTGTGTGCATCAAATGAGTAAATATCTATCTCATGCATGCATTTCAAAAACACACTAAAAGAATCAAAGAGTTATATACAAGGACATAAGAAAAAAATAAAGGAAAACAAAAACAAAGAAGTCATGGTAAGGAATGAACATTGAGTGATTGGCCTAACTCTCTAAAAACAGTCCCCAGTGGAGTCGCCAACTGTCGCAAACTACCCTTCGGCGGGAGGGCAATGCGAGACTCACGGGTACGTCTTCCAAGAAAGGAAGATGTGCGGAGTCGCCACCAACTTTTATTTGAGGAAAACGTCGGAAAAAACCGGAAATGTGTTGTCTACGAACTTTAAGTGTGAAAGGTTCGAGAGTTGTATTTGCGCACAGGGAAGGTATTAGCACCTCACGCGTTCATCACAAGGGACGGTAGCCTTTAATCAAGTGTGCAAATATGAATTCAAAATGTATTTTTATGTTTTTTTGCTTTTTATGGGTCTTTTTTGTATTTTTATCTTTTTGTGGTCGACAAGGGTGTTTCCCTCGCTCCTACGTATCCTCAATTGCAATGAGGAAATAAAACCTACGTAGTTCTTTGAGAACTAAACGTTGGTTAAGTTTGATTTTTTTTTTATCTTTTTCGCGAGATATATTTTAACCGAAACAAGAGGTCATTTAAAGTGTTGGACCGTTTAAACGATCATTTGATTTTGAAAGGAGAGAAACGTTAAGGCGTTGGACCATTAATGATCTCTTTGGTTATTTTGACAAAAGTGGTAAAGTTACATATTGATTTTATGCTTTTGAATGGTCCATGTTAACCAATAAAAGCAAATAGGACCGTTTAAGGCGTTGGACCTTAAAACGGTTTTTAGTGACTTTTGCGGACAAAGCTTGATTTGTGAGTTGATTTTAGCCTTAGTTTCACTTTGGTTATTAGTCAATTCATTCAAGGAAACTTCCAAAGAAAAACATCCGATTGATTTTTTTTATTATTTTATTTGAAGATATTTCGATTATTTTACCCTTTTTGGTTTAAACGTGGTTACAACGTGAATGATCAGTTGGATTTTATTTTAACAGTGATTAAACGATATTACAACTCAAATGATCGGTGGAAATTCATTTTATTATTTATTAGGTGAGAAAACGGCTTAAATAAATGGTTAAAGCACGTCAAAAAGGGATACGGAAAACAAACGAAATAAAAATAAAAGCACACGAAACAAGTGGGGACCACTGAGGGTGCATAGAATGAATTGAAAGATTCGATTTTGAGAACTTACCGGTTGAAGACCAAAGAACGACGAAGAACGAAGGAAGAACGATGAAGAACGGTGAAGAATCTTCACGAAATCGCTCACGGAAACGTCTCGGAAGCGTTAAGGAAGCGCCTCGGCTTGGATTTTTTTGACGGAAACAATTTTCCTCAATAATTTTGAGAGAATCCTAAATACCAAAAGGGCTGAACATTTTTACCCTGCCCTCTTTCCCCTATTTATAGGAGAAAAAAGGGAGGTGGTTGCCGCCCAGCTTGCCCAGGCGAGTTGGGTTGCTTCCACCAGAAGGCACCGCCTTCTATTGGAACCCCCTGGAAGGCCCATGTGGGCATGGCTGCTATTTGCAACTCCCTTTTTACTAAATACACCCCCTTTTGTGCTTTTTTGCGGATTCCTTTTTCGAAACGTTACGTAACTTTATAGATTACGTAACGACACCTATTTTCTTTCCGGAATGTTGCGAAACTTTACGGATTACGCAACAATGCCCTTTTTGATTTTTGGAATGTTGCAGAACTTTACGGATCGCGCAACAGTGCTTTCTTTCGACTTCCGGCATGTAGCGGAACATCACGGATTGCCTAACGATGGGTGTTAAGTACCTCGAGGCGGTCAAGCGAAGGTTGCATGCCACCAAACAATGGTCCCCAGACGAAATTAGGGTATGACAATTTGCTTGCTCTTTCTCATTTTGATTGAGTCTTTGCAATTCTAACTCATGTTCCTGCAATTCTTCAGATAATGTGGCAAGAGACATAGTAGATAGATTTTTAGATTCTATAATGGCAGTTACCATGGAATTTCCTTCTGGGAATAAGAAATTTGCTGAGGCCATATTTCTTGAAGTTTCTAAACTTTCTACAAGAAACCTGCTCTGATACCAATTGTTGGACAAGTGGCCTCAGAAATTTTAAGAAAGGGGGGGTTGAATTAAGATTTCGTTGACTACTCCTAATTGAAATTTTCCCTTTCTTAATTATTCCCTAGATTCAATTATTTCTTTGTTAACAAGATACTGAAATAAAAAATGAAGGAAAATAACTTGCAGAAATGTAAAGACAACAGAAAGTAAAAGAGATAAGGGAAGAGAGAATGCAAAATCGGATTTATCCTGGTTCGGCCACAACCCTGCCTACATCCAATCCCCAAGCAACCCGCTTGAGATTTTCACTATCCTTGTAAAATCTTTTACAAGTAGTGAACCACAAAGGAATCTACTCCTTTGTGTTTAGTGATTACAACCAAGAAGTTATGCCCACTTCTTGCAATGAACCCAAAAGTCGTTAGTCTTTTGAGTCTAGTGATAACAACCAAGAAGTTGTACCCACTTCTTGCAACGAACCCAAAAGCGGTTAGTCTTTTGAGTCCAGTGATCAACCAAGAAGCAAATCCTACTTCTTGCAATGAACCCAAAAGCGGTCAGTCTTTTGAGTCCAATGTTTAACTTCTTGCAATGAACCCAAAAGCGGTTAGTCTCTTGAGTCCAGTGATTGCAGCCAAGAAGACCTTCTCTTGAAAACCGTCACCAAGAGTAGGTCTCTTGAAAAGCTTTTTGTAAGAAGGGAGGAGAGAGGAAAATAGAATAGCACAATTTTTTGCCCAATGAACTTTTCTTGACAAAGCAAGTATTGAACAAAAACTTTTAGAAAGAAATTGAGAATGATTGAATGAATCAATTTTGAAATTCGTGCCATGGTCACATATTTATAGCCATTTGATGGCTCTTGAAGAAACCATGTTAAAAGTTGTGACTCTTGGCAATTTTTTTAAAACTAGTCACTTTAAAAGTTGTGACTCTCTTGAAAATTAGTCACTTTAAAAGTTGTGATTCTCTTGAAAACTAGTCACCTTAAAAGTTGTGACTCTTGGAAAATTCTTCAAAAACCAGTCACTTTAAAAATTGTGACTCTTGGCAATTTATTTTTCAAAACCAGTCATTGGTAATCGATTACCATTATAGTGTAATCGATTACACATCAACAGTTGTGACTCTTCATGTTTAGATTTGAAAACCAACGTTTAGAAACACTGGTAATCGATTACAAATGTTGTGTAATCGATTACACAAGTTTGAAAATGTTTCATAACAAGTTGTGACTCTTGAAATTTGAAATTCAACGTTCAAAAAACATTAGTAATCGATTACATGCCCATGGTAATCGATTACTACTTTGTAAAAACAGTTATAAAATTGTTTGGGCTTCTGGTAATCGATTACTGCCTTATGGTAATCGACTACCAGAGAGTAAAAACTCTGGTAAAAGATTTTTCTTTGAAAAATTCTATTGGACAAATTGTGCTATTCAATCTTTTTATACTTATCTTGATGCTTTTCTTGAAGTTCTTGCATATCTTGAGTCTTCACTTGAATCTTGATTCTTGATTGAATGACTCTTTGATTCTGGAAACTTGATTGAATCTTGATTCTTGACTTGAGTCTTTGGCATCATCAAAATAAGCTTGGAAGCTTTGCTTCCACATGATTGGCTTCATGATCTCCCTGGAGCTTGACCAAGCGTCCCTCATAAATAAATTGCATGAACAATCTGGTGTAATCAGTCAGGATAGGGCCCAAGGATTTAAGCCATTGTACCCCCAATATGATCTTCGCGCTCGATATTGGTAGGACATACAAGTCAATGGAGAATGGAATGTCTTGAATGGTGATTGAAATGTTTTCACACACAGAGTGGCACTCGAGATACTAACCATTACCCACCATTACCCGTAGGGGAGTAGTGGTGCGGCATGGTAAGCCTAGTTGGGTCACCAATTGTTGTTGGATGAAGTTATGAGTACTTCCTCCATCAACAAGAAGGAGGAGACGATGTCCATCGAGGTGGCCCACCAGGCGTATGGTCTCCAGCGCCAGATGGTCCGCCAAGGAATTCAAAGAAATTTGGGCCAGCTATAAATCTGTGGAGTCGGGTGGGTCGGGTGGTGGTGTATTTGATGGCGGGTCGGGTAAGGCTATGTTAGAAGGGGCGGGGTTATCCTCATCAGCAATGAGGAGAAAAACCATAGAGGCACAATGGTGTCCTCTATGGAATTTCTCCTCACAAGTGAAACAGAGACCTCGTTGCCGCGGTGGTAAGCAATCTCCTCCAGGGATAGTTGCTTCAAGGGTGTGGGGGAAACACTGGGGGGGGGGGGTTGGGGTAAGAGTGGTAGAAGAGGTGGAGGGGCTATGGTGGGTATCGTACAGGGGGCTGTGTGGGTGGAATCGAAGGGCGAGGGCGAGGAGGATGGTGATTGTCAAGAATCTTTTCTTCCTGCAAGAAGGCCAAACTGGCGGCCTGTACCAAGGTCACTGGTTGATGGGCTTGTACCTCCCTACGTATCTTTGGTGTGAGACTAGATACGAAGCAACTGAGAAGGAAAAGGGAGGGAATACCTATAATGCGGTTGGCGAGGTCCTCAAACTTGGAAAGGTACTGGGCCACGGTGCCTTTCTGAGTGAGCTTGCAAAGTGCTCCGGTAGGGTCATCGTATTGAGACAGAGTGAAACGAGTGCGCAGAGCTTGGAGGAACATCGGCCATGAAGTGAACTGGCCATTGGTGTTCATCCACTAGAACCATGCGAGGGCGCAGCTTCCATGTAGAAGGAAGCAATGGCAAGTTTGTCCTGCTCTGGAGTACCGTGGTACTCAAAAAATTGGTTGATCTTAAAGATCCAACCGAAAGGCTCTGTGCCATCAAACCTTGGTACGTCTAACCTCATCTTGTGTGTGACTGCAGGTATAGGGAAAGGTGGAGGCAAAGGCGGTGGAGTAGGTGATGGGGTTGACAGGGCAGGACCAAGGCGTTGAATCAGTTCATCTATTTTCAGAGTCACAGAGTTCACAGACTCACCTAGGTACATGTTTTGGTTGGTGAGGCGAATAAGGGCTTCCTCAAGGCGATCTGAGGACCCCATGTTCTTCGAGGATTCAGACATTGAGGCAATGAGAGCACCAATTGATAGGGGTGCAGTTGGCTGGCTTCGAGGGCCAGTACCTCCAGAAGCAAAAGGAAGAGGAAGATCCAAAAAAGAGAGCACAAAAGAATAGTAAATTTCTTATTCCTTTGCTGATTATTTACATAGATATATATAGAGCTACTGCTAACAAAATTTGTCCTAATCCACAGAGAATATTACAATAAAAGAATTTGGCTAAGAATGTCTCCTAGTTGCAGAAAACATCATTCAGCAATTCATCCCTGCCAACTCAGCTATGCTTTTGTGCTTTTCAGATGAAATCTTTGAGGTACGAGGGCCTGGTGATTGTTCTTTTTGCTTTTGCCATTCACACCCCTGATTTTGCTATTGTAGTTCATGCTTCCTTTTCTGGTGCTATCTTTGTTGTGCTATCACACTCACTCACTCACTTACTCACATCTTATTTCACACTCAAAACCAGCCCCAAACATAGGATCCACAACGTCATAATCTCGCTACGCATAGAAAGCCTTCACTGCCACTGCAGACAATCACTAGAACAATGCTCCACCATGGGACGAGGAGGTTCAACTCCTAGAAGGGGTAGAAATCAAAGTGAGAGGGTTATGATAGGCAATGAAAAGGGAAAAAATGTACCAGATTGTTGATGAGCTCGAATTGACAGTGATAGATAACCATAGAAGCAACAGTGCGAGAGGCAATGAAACAAAATGCTGAGGGGTTGAGAGCATTACAAACAAGGTTTGAGACTTTAGAGTGCTACAAATGAAAGGATTCAAAGACTGGGAGTGTTGCAAAAGGATTAGATTGGAGCAACAAAAGAATTTTGGAGGAATTTTAGTTTCTAGAATATTTAGAATTAGAAGGGGCAGGGAGGGAAATAAACAGAGGGACTGGAGAGTAATGTTTTTTATTGGAGGAGGTTATAAAACCTCCGCTAAAAAATAGTGCAATGTTACTTTTTTATTAATTTAGGGAGGTTTCTAATAACCTTTGTAAAAAAAACCTCTACTAATTAGCCTTTTTTTAGTGGTTCACGAAATACGCAGCGGTGAGAAAGGTATAACATGAGAACTCTCTTGGATTGGAGAGCACTTGGGAATGATTATGGAGAGCACTTTGTTGTTTATGCCTATGACTAGCTAAACCCCTCTTTCTAGGGCTATGATGTAATCTGAAGATGAATTTCAATTTTACATAATTGAAATTGTCTTTATTAAACAATTATGTTGTTCTATCGTGCTTAATTTCTCATTAGAATTGATTAATCTATATTTTAGTTATTTGTGCATTTGTGATCAACTTCACACGAATAATGAAATTATAGAACAATTGAATCCTTTAAAATGATGATTGACCAAACACATTTTAGAGATTTTTGATTATCATTCTCTATGTGCTTATGCTTTCTCATAGTTTATTTCTTAATTGACCAAATTAGAACTAAGTTGAGAGAAAGACTGTTGAAAGTGTTTGACCAAAACCTTTTAACAACCTTCGGAAAAGTCAATAATTGATAAAGATTGAGAATTCAATCAACATAGAATTAAGGCAATTCAATTGCAAGATTTTATCATGACCTTAGGCCCTCTTATCTAATAAATTCATTGCACCATCTCTGATTGCTCCAGAGTAAGGGTTGCAAATGGATGAATCAGTTCAATGCTAATATGTGTATCCTAATAGATTGGATCAAAATAATCCATGAATTCATTTTGATCCATGAAAAATTATTTAAAGGATTTGATCAAATCCAATCAATTTGATAAAAGAATCCATTTGATCCATCCATTAATACTTTTTTCATGGATGGATATCCATCCATAAAAATATAATATATTTTAAGAAATTCATGATACTTTCTAAAATAATAATTGCTCCAACAAAAGTCGACTAAGGTTGTTTACAGCTAACCTCGACCGAAACTACTTTTTGGCTGACATCGGCCAATGATTTTTTTGGTCAATGTTAGTTGGTGATGTTTTTTGGTTGACATCAACACAATTTTTTGATCAACGTGAGCCGAGAGTATTTCTTGGCCAATGATGGCCAGGTTATTTTTCCGACATCAACCAAAACTTCTTTTTGCTGACATCGACCATGTTTTTTAGCTGGCGTTGGCTACTATTATTTTTATCAACGTCCATTGAGACTATTTTTTGGCCAATGTAAACTGATGATGTTTATTTCCTGACATCGACCATGACTATTTTTTTGGCCGATATTGGCTAGTTTTTTTTCTAACGTTGGCTTAGACTACTATTTTGCTGGTGTCAACTATGATTTCTTCAGTCGACGTCAGTTGAGGCTATTTTTTGGCCAACTTTGGCTAGGGTCTTTTGGCCGATGTCAGCCAATGATGATTTTTGGCTAACATTGACCATGACTATTTTTTGGTTAACATCAGCTAAGGTTTTTCAGATAACATCGATTGAGGCTATTTTTTTACTAATGTTGACTAGGCTTATTTCAATCGATTGTCATTTGGGAACAATATTTTGGCTGATGTTGGCTAGGGTTTCTTTGGACGATGTCATTTGGTCATATTTTTGGTCGTCATCGGCAAAAAAAAATAGCCTAAACAAATGTCGATCGGAAAAACCCTAGTTGACATTAGCTAAAAAACCCTCAACTGACATCGACTAAAAAACCCTAACTGATGTCAATAAAGAATATTCATGGCCGATATTGACAAAAAAACCTAGTTGGTGTTAGCAAAAAAATAGTCATGACTGATGTCGATCAAAAACCTTAATCGACACTAGCCAAAAAGTGGTCTTGGTAGCCATCAACCAAGATAAAAACCCTAGCTGACAATAACCCAAAATAACCCCAAGAAACACGTCATAATCCAACTTTGGCTGAAAAAATTCTTGTAGAAATCACCAAAAAATAGCCCCAACCAAAGTTGGCCGGAAAACTAGTCAAAATCGTTTGAAAAATAGCATTGGTCGACGTCAGCTGAAAAACATCATTGATCAATGTTAACCGAAAAAAATCTTGATGTCATTAGCCAAAAAGTAACCTCGACTAAATTCAGCCAAAAAAGTCCTAGCCGACATCGACTGAAAAATATCATTAGCTGACGTTGGCCAAAAAACTCTGAACGACATTGGTCAAAAAATAGCTTAGTCGATGTTAGCTGAAAAATAGTCTTGGTTGATATTGACCAAAAAACTTGGGTCGATGTCTGCCAAAAAATAGTTCCAGCCAACGATGATCGAAAAAAATCCTTATTGATGTTAATCGCCCACAAATTCTTTTGTTATTAATTAGGATTACTTTTGATCCATTAAGTATTTTTTAGATGATCAATTGGATTTTGAAAATTAGTGGCTGGGACATTAACCATCCCTAAAATTAAATGGATGAATTTGAATCCATCCATTTGTTTTATTTTTTTGTAATGGATAGATTGGATGAATAGTGGATAAATGGATTCATTTTGCACCCCTACTCTAGATTACTATTTTTTGACAAAATAATTGGACACAAGTCCTTCAACTTCTAATAAAATCCAAATTGTTTAGTTTTATCCAAATTGAATTATTTGGATACATAACTAGTCTCTAGGGTATGATATCCAGACTTTTAGAGTCCACGATACTACTGTGTAAGGTACTCTTGTCTTGAGCAGACATATTTTATGCATCATCTATTTTTGGCCGATATTAGTCGATGATGTTTTTTTTGCTGACATTAGCTAGAATTTTTTCGGCCATTATCAACCGGTGGCATTTTTCGTCGAACGTCAGCTAGGAGCAGAGAAGTGAATTATAACAAAGAAGTGTATAAGAAGAGTTTTCCACAAAATTATTTTAACTAATAATTTATTAAATAATTATAACTAAAATTATTCAAGTATCAACATTGGATATATATATATATACACACACACACACACAAAACTCTTACCTATATCCTTTCAAATATATATATGAGATAATAGAGCCCATAGAAAAAAATTGTGTACGTGAGACCTAATGACTTGTTGTAGCAACAATCTTGAGAAACTTGCAAGTGTAGTGCCGCAAAGCAGCATGTGCAATGTTATGTGGGACTCGAGAAAGAAATTCACCCACACAAAAACATTTCTTGCCAAGATAACCAACATAAGTAATCTTTATATTTTGTAAAAGCATGTGTAATGTGCACAATATAATGCATTACCATAGCTTCAACTAAAGTGTTTGAACTCAACATAGGACTCAACTATGGATAAAACAAGTAAAGGTTAACTTTTAGGCCTACGAATATTTGTTATTAATTTTTTTAAGTAAAAAAGGTCATCCATGTTCACTAAAAAGCTTCACATATAACTATTTTCTTTAAAGTAAAAAAAGTTTCTCTCAATTTTTATTTTAGGCCTCACATTCTATTAGGCCAACCTTGATTCAAAATGTGGCACAATTCTAATAAATCTAAGTTAGCCTCACATATTATTTATGCAAAACTAATAATTTATTAATTATCAAGTTTAATGGTCTAAGTTAATAAGAGGGACTCGAATTTTTGTTGAGGGACCGAGGTTGGTCAATCTAGGGACTAAAAATGAAAATCGGGATTAGTGTTCTAAAAATTGCCAAAAAAAGTTTTAAGAAAATTTTGTCACATGGCTACCACATTAGTAGTAGAAGGCCACATCATTGCTTAACAGTCCAAGTTAATGACAAGGATTAAAAAAAAACAAAATTTTTTTATCAAAACATTTTTGAGGGACTAAAAGTGAAAACTTTTATAAAAAAAGAGACTAAAAAGTTGTCTTTTATAAGAAATAATTAATTAGTTTTTCATGGTAGAAGTAAAACAATAAATAATTACTTCTAATTTTATATGATATCACTATTTGATTTTGTGGGATAGAATTAATTCTTGTGTTTGTCTTAACACACTAGTAATATGTCTCCATATGGGTCATTGACATTGTCGAGCTTTTGTTTGATATCAACCAATTTGAATTTCGTGCAAGTTCAATGATTTTAAGGTTAAACATAAAATAAACAAGCTTAAAATTTAAAACAAACAAACATATAAACCAACAAGTACATTGGTCCGGTTCAAGATGGTGGCTAGCGTGCACAAGCCAAACTTTGGCTTCGTGAAAAAGTTTTTTTTTTTTATTTGTTAGATTAATTTATTTAAACTATCATTTTTTTCTACATTTTTCTTTTCTTTGTTTATTTATTTTTTACTTTTTCAATTGTACCCTTTTATTTAGAGGAGATCAAAGCCATCGCCATCCCTTGTCGAACTGAACCATTACAAGCCATCGTCACCCTTTGTTATGTCAGATTCGAGTTTTAGATAGATCTGGTTTTCATTTGTTGCAACTTGTTATGTGGGTTTTTCATCGGCGACGGTGCAACGCCAGCAACCATTCTTCTTCTTATCAACATTGTCGCCCTCTACCTCTGCTTCTTTGAAACTATGGGAGGAAATGAGTTAGGCCAGGTCGAGTCCTACCTAAGTTTTGCCTGACTTGTTTCATATTTTTATAGCACAAGCCTAGGCATGTTACCTGCTATGAGCTTATTTTTAGGCCTGAGCCCAACCTTTATAAAAGTTTGCTAGGCCTATCAACCCATTTGGAGGTCTATTTCATATTAAAAAGCATAAAAATTATTAAACAAAACTAAAGTTTGTCATTAAAAAATAATATACAATTTTAATCCACAAGATATGGGAAAAATTTGCCTACAAATATTACATGTGACATGCTACCAAAATCTTTTAAGTCTTAAAAAAGGCAAAAAGTTTGTATTGCTGCTACCCATTTATACTACATTAACTAAAATGATTCAAATCGTCAAACAACTAAAATAATTTTGTAATTTAAACATAATAGTTATAATATTATATATCATAATAATAATAATATTTTTATTATAACATTATTTTTAAATGGGTCAGCCTGTCAGGTTTAATAGGTTTTTCTTAAGGTTTGTGGTTTGGCCTATTTAACTTAATAGACCTTTTAAAAAGCTTGAGCTTGACCTATTTACTAAATAAACTGGGTCAAGCCAGACCATAAATGGGCTGGGACATAGGTCCTCGATGGGCGGCCTAGCCTACTTCCACCCTTATTTGAAACCAACCACTACCAGATTCGGTTTCTATATTTTTGTGATTTGGATCTTTTTGTTGGCATGCCGTCATTGGCAACCGCTCCTCTTCCTCTCAACACCCACTGCGTGTACAAATATGAGATCGGCGGTTTCCTTTTCTAGATCTTAGAAAGGGAGGGAGTTGTGAATTTAACCAGGTTTGAGAAAAGGATTTGGTTTTCTCTAATTAGAGATAAGAGACACTACTAAAAAATAATGATTTAACATCGTTGCATCTACGTCGGTTGTCAAAAAAGTGATGTAGAAAACTAGGCGGTGGCATTTTTGAAATTAATTCCAACATTTTTAAGACGGTTTTATCAAAACCGTATTTGAATGTAGGTGTTAACGACAATCTTTATAAAACCGTCTTTGATTTCAAGGTTAAGAAGGCAGTTTTTGAAAAACCGCCTTCAATTTGAATGTTACGAAGGCAGTTTTTGTAAAAACTATCTTTGAATTTTACATAAGTTTTATTTCACATAATTCTCTCACACCCTCATTATCATACCCTTTACTCGATCTGCCGTGTGACCTTCACTACTCTACCGTTGACTTTGTTGTGACCTCCGTAGTCTGCCGCAACCTCCGTTGTGTTGTTTCATGTGCTTCTTCACTCTGGTCTGTCTCACTCTCATCCCATCGTGACAGTGCTTTCCTCTATTGCTGGAAAACATTGTCGTGTAGTAAGTAGCAACTTCATGGTCCTTGAATACAATTTCTTTGTTGTTCATGGTCGGTCATTTATTATAGTTTTCATTTATATGTGCCTAGTGTTGGCAACATGGTTAATTTTATCGACATTGCCAATTTGTGTTTGTTTAAACCCTAGATATTCTAAGTTATAAGTACAAATCCCGTTTCCAAGCGCAAGTTGGAACTAGCTGGGAAAGAGGAGTCTTGCAAGCGTTGTAATTGTAAGAAATCAAAATCTTTGAAGCAGTAAGTTGAAAGAAACACTCCCATTTTCTTTTGGGTTGGAATACTATCGTATGTTGCAACAACCTTTCTTTTTTATAAATTCTTTTACTAAACTGTTTTATTGTCTTTATGATTTGTTTTTTCGGAAAACAAGGAGTTTAGTGTATCTACTTTTCTTGATGAAGTTATGAATTCTGGTTGTTCTGCTCTGCTTGCTACTACTATTACTTAGTATTATATTTAGCTTCTTCTATACTAGTTGTGGAGCAAGTAGGTTGAGTCGTTTTTCCATATCCTTAGTTATAATTTGTGAATGGTATTAGAAAAAGTTCTATGTATAGTGTTGGACCTTGTGGCCTCAATAATCTTAAGAGGGATAGGCTTAGAATGCAAAAGAAGCAACAACAATCAATTTAACAATGTTCTTTAAACATGCAAGACACAATTGATTGCAACAAAATAAATAAGATAAGGGAAGAGAAAATGCAAACACAATTTTATACTGGTTCGACCACTTCCCGTGCCTACGTCCAGTACTCAAGCAACCCACTTGAGATTTCCACTATCTTTGTAAATTCCTTTTACAAAGTCTGAACCACACAGGTTGTCATAATGCATCAACCAATTTGATGTTTTTGTTCTACAATCCACATATAAAAATGGAACAAACATAAAACTAAAAAATCAATTAAATTCCATGTACTAGAAGTAAAAGGGTGCATAGACAAATATAAGACCCTTTTTTCGTAACAAAATTTCAACATTTTGACATAGCAACATCAACTATGGATCTTTTGAAGACCCATGTTCCTCCTTCATCTATTTTGTCCAATTCCTTTAATTATATGTGAACCCATAGTTATTGTTTCTTGGAAGAAGTTGAATGTTTGTTTCTATTGTAATTACAAATGCTTCATTTTCCATTTTGTGCATATATCATATTTTTTTGTATTGTAGCTAAATAAACCATTATCTTTATCAGTATGCACTACTACAATTTTTAGATTTAACATCGCACGGTTAACATCGGTTATTCACAAAACCGATTTTAACAAAAGCGCGATGGCATTTTTGTAAATAATTAGACATAGTTAACATCGGTTTTGGAAAAACCGATGTTAACTACTCGATATTAACATCGGTTATTTAAATAACCGATGTTACTATGAAGTAGTTAACATCGGTTTTGGAAAAACTGATGTTGGTATCTCGTTGTTAAAATTGGTTTGGGAAAAACCGATGTTATCGAGTTGATGTTAACATCGGTTTTAAGAAAACCGATGTTACCTAGTTGATGTTAACACCGGCTATTTTTAAAAAACCGATGTTGTTGTCATTATATATTAAAAATCTGAAATTGCACAACCCGCGCGCTCGAACCCTATCATTCTTCTTCTTTCTCCTTCTGCCTGAGTTTGTCTTTGTCGCAAACTGGCCTGCGCTTCCATGACTGCAACCACATTGTGGAGTTCGTGTTTGTGGAGTTCGTCTCTACCACTTATCGATTGAGGTATGTCCTTTCGTTTTAACATTAGGCGTTCCTCGTTTTAACATTTGCTCGCTTTCGCAGGTCGAAGAAATCTATGAAAGGAAAGAGTCCCGGAAAAGGGTGGGAATCGATTTTGGAAGTGCATTGTGGTTCGCCTTAAGACTCCCAGGGCGTTCTTCTTCTTTCTCCTTCTGCCCTAAGTTCGTCTTTGTCGCAAACTGGGCTGCACTTTTGTGACTGCAACCACATAGTGGAGTTGGTCTTTGTGGAGTTCGTGTCTGCCACTTTTCGATTGAGGTGCGTCCTTTCGTTTTAACATTAGGCGTTCCTCGTTTTAACATTTTCTCACTTTCGCAGGTCGAAGAAAACTAGGAAAGGAAAGAGTCCCGGAAAGGGTGGGAAGCGATTTTGGAAGTCTGTTGTGGTTGGATTTAAGACTCCCAGGGAAGCCATCGAAGGTATGTCTCTGTTGTCATGTTTCGAAAGCAATTGCTTAACTTTGTATATATCATGTCTACTTTGCTGCTCAGGTGATTTGTTCGTCTTCTTTAGTCGCTGTCAAGGTTCGTTGTTGCTTGTGTTCTGTGTGCTGCTAAGTGATCAGTGCTGATTAGGAATATCTCCACCACTGACGACAATTGACAATCTGTCAGTATATGCATTTGTATTTGTGCTTCTTATCACGATGAGAATATGGTTGTTGCTAAAAATTAAAATATGTTGTGTTGTAGTTCCTTTGGGTATTTGTATTCTGTAGTAATGGATTTGAGTCATTTGATGTTGCGGGATGTATTCTTAAAGTCCAATAAGCTGGTTTAAAATAAAGTCCAATATTGGCCTAGAACCTAAGCCAAGTTATGTCTAAATATGAAAAAAATATAATGCTTAAAATGGAGTATGGGTGTGAGATGCTAAAGTATATTGATTGCTTGCTCTTGTACTATTTGCATTGTGGGGATATAGTGTTGGATTTGTTATGGGAAATTCTTTGATAAACCTAAAACTCTATATGTCATCTTAAAACCTAAAACCTAATGGTGTGATTCTGCTGTGAGGATATGATAAACAGCCTGGGGTACCTTTCTGCTAGTGATTCCTGTTGATTAATCCACTTGTATTTCCAGAATCTAATTTTCTCTTCATCTCCCACCTTCCACCTCATGTTATTTTGAATAACCATTCCCTGTTGTGATTGATTAAAAGCGTGTTTTACATCCCTCCACGAAACAGATTGCTTTGCTGAGTTTCCTGTTTCTTCAATGTTCCTCCATCCACCATATTTCGATTTCAGAACTCTGGTCCACAGCTCACCATTTTCTTGCATTAATTGCCACTTCCATTTTCCAAGTAGTGCGAGATTGAATGTTTCAATATCCTTGATGCCCAAGCCACCCTTTTCTTTTGGTAAGCATACCGATTTCCATTTAATCCATGCAATCCTTTTGTGAATTGCCTTCCTTCATAAAAAAACTTCGCTGCAGCTTTAAAAATTGCCTTCTGAATTTCTTCGTCCATGAAAGGTGCCACAAGCTCGTTATTCTGCTGTTGATTAACAGTTTGAAACCTGATTCCATCAATCTTGGGTCACTGACCAATTGGTTCTTGGAACCTATGGAAGAAAAAGGATTTCACCTCTTCCTTCACCTTGTATGGGTCGTCAGTCCATGAACCATCAATGAATACCCCCTTGATAGAATTTCTATTTCGGTTAGCATTCATCAATAGGTGGAAAAAACGTGTGTTACAATCGCCTTCTTTTAACCATCTTCATCTGGATTTCTGCCTAAGTAAGGATTCATGGGCTTGGGCAGCAACCCAAAGAGATTCCTGTAACTGCTTCCTCTCTAATTTTTCTTGCTCATTTAACTGTCTATGCATTGAGTTCTCCTCCAGTTTATTTAAATCTGATTCCAGCTTTGTGACCTTTTTGAATGTATCTCCAAACTGCTCTTGGTTCCATGTCTTTAGCGTTATCTTTAACCCTGACTAATATTGCTTGCCCATTGGTTTTAGATGAGTTGAGAAATGTTTCTCAAAATGTCTAAGCCAAGTCCAGGTCAAGAAAACAGCTTCATTAAACAATCTGTTAGCATCAAATTCTGCATTTGAAAACAGAATTCTGTTTATGAATTTCCAAATGGCCCAAGTTACCGCCATCCACCAGTATCTCCATCTCTTAATCCTTAAACCTTCTGCTTGGATGAAAATATGCTGTAGAAAATTTTGTTTAGGCCCAAGAGGAAAGGCACTTTGTAAATTCAACAAAGACATCGATTCCCACCAAATTGGTTGGATGAAGACGCAATGGAAGAACAAATGAGATGCCTCCTCTTCAGCTTCTCTGCAAAAAGGACAACATAGATCCTGCAGTTGCACTTGTCTCCTATGCAGATTCATCCTTGTTGGTAGTCTGTCCTTTATTAGCCGCCAAGCAAAAACTGTTATTTTGCTAGGAATTTTAATCTTCCATAATTCCTTACACCATTCCTCTTGCTGACCACCTGTAGAAGCTTCCAAAACCAGATTGTAGGCATTGCGTGTGGAATAATTCCTTGTTTGATCACCTAACCATTCCCATTCATCTGATCCTTGCTGCTGAATGTGTATACCTTCGATATCCTTTAGGAAATTGATTGCTGACTCGATTTCATTTTCAAATAGCGGTCTTCTCCACCCAAGCTGCCACTCCCAACCTGATTGCAGGTGTTGTCCCATCTGTCTAATGGTTTGGTTTTGCTGTGTAGATATTTGGTATAGTCTAGGATACCTCTCTGCTAAAGGTTGCTGTTGCTGATTCCATTTATCTTCACAAAGCCTGACCTTATCTCCTCCTACAATTTTCCATCTCATTTTGCTGTGAACTATGTCTCCATGCTGTGCAAAATTAACAGTTTGTTTTAAATCTTTCCACCACATAGATTGATGCCGTACCCTTCCTACTTCATATAGGCTCCTCCATCCCCCATATTTTGACTCCAACACTCTGGACCAAATTTCTCCCGTCTCTTGCATCAAATTCCATTCCCATTTGCCTAGTAAAGCAAGATTAAAGGTATCAATATCTCTAATCCCCAGCCCACCTTTTTCCTTTGGCATACATACTTGATCCATTATTGTTTTTTGCACAGCAAAAATCAATATATTATATATGAAATTCAGTACTAGGTGTACTGAAAATACAATTATGAATACAAGGCATAAAAAGCCTAAACCCAACTAGGAAGAATCAGTAGACAGGACATAATACAAAGCAAACCCATCCCCTCTAAGAAAATGCATCCTTCAGGTTAGATGACCAGAAATTAAAATGCAATTGAAAGCCCTTTTCCACACACTTAAGCCAGGACCAGGTGTGGAATAAGGCCTCATCCATGACCTTTTCTGGATTGAAAGGCTGATTATTGAAAACCATGCCATTTCTGTGATGCCAAATGGACAAGGACAGAGCTATCCAGAGAAATTCCCATCTCTTGACTATACAACTTGGCCTATTCCACTGAGAGAATTGCAGAAAGTGATTCTTTGGGTCTATGGGGAAAGGACCCACTCTATTAACCCATCTCATAGGCTCCCACCAAAGACTCCTAGTCTTGGAATAGTTGAACATAAGATGAGTGATAGATTCTTCTTCAAGGTCACATAAAGGACAGCTATATGAAGGCAATGTCACTTGCCTCCTTCTGAGATTATCCCTTGTAGGGAGCCTGTTCTTGAATAATCTCCAAGAAAAAGCACTAGCTCTTGGGGGAATTTTCAGGCTCCACATGATCTTAAGGGCCCTGTCTTCATTAGAATTATCATGAGCCTCCTGCAACACTTTGTATGCAGACTTTGTGTAATATAGACCATTAGGATCAGGCTTCCAGCAAAGTAAATCTCTGCTGGATTGATGGATGTGGCCTGACTCGATCTCAGCTAGAAAGTCAGCTACCATGTCAATTTCATGGTCAAAAAAATTCCTTCTCCATGTTAGCTTTCATTCCCATCTCTCCTCCATGGAATTGATTGAAGAGGTCTGTTGATTGCTTATTAAAAATAAAGTAGGATATTTTGCTTGAAGATTATAATTATCCCCCAGCCATTTGTCCTTCCAGAAACTGATTTTGGTGCCATATCCCACCCTCCACTTGAGGTTATCAACAAAACAATTGTTATGCTGCTGCTAGAAGATAGCCTTTAAGTCTTGCCACCATTGAGAAGAGAATTTACTCTTTCCACTAGAGATCAGCTCCT
This sequence comes from Glycine soja, assembly GCF_004193775.1. Classification (NCBI taxonomy): domain Eukaryota; kingdom Viridiplantae; phylum Streptophyta; class Magnoliopsida; order Fabales; family Fabaceae; genus Glycine; species Glycine soja. The sequence continues at coordinate 23,383,768 of NC_041012.1, read as the reverse complement.
TCCACCCACCATATTTGGAGAGTAAAATTCTAGCCCAAGGTTGGTTCTGATTATTAGCCAGCTCCCACCCCCATTTTCCAAGTAAAGCCTCATTAAAGTTGGATAAATCTTTGATCCCTAGGCCCCCTTTGTTCTTAGAGAGGCAAACTGTATCCCACTTCACCCAAGGAATCTTGCTGGCCTCATTAAAGTTGGATAAATACTTGATCCCATTTAATCCATGCAATTCTATTCTACTCTAGTCCTCCACCCCACAAAAATCTACGTTGTATCCTTTTGAGCCTTTCCACCACTGTTTTTGGAATCCTGAAAAAAGACAAGAAATAAATTGGAATTGATGTTAGTGCACCCTTAATTAATGTCACTCTCCCTCCCCATGAGATGTATCATTGTTTCCATTTTGCCAATTTCCTCTCATATTTGTGGATAATGTTGTTCCACATTTGTGTTCGCCTCGGATTAGCCCCTATAGGCATGCCAAGATATGTAAAAGGAATAGATAATAGGGTGCAGTTTAAATACTTAGCAGCATCACTCCTCCACTGATCTGAAACCTCGAAAGCTCCAAAGCAACTCTTAGCATAATTAATCTTTAGGCCTGAGATTAACTCAAACGCCCTTAAAGTAGCCTTTAATGCTCTCACATTTTCCATAGTTGCTTCTCCAAAAAATATAGTGTCATCCGCGTATTGTAAAATACTTATGTCAACCTTTTTTGATCCCACTAGATAACCTTTGTACATGTTTTCAGCTATTGCCTTTCTCAGCAGTCCAGATAAAGCTTCCACAACCATATTAAATAGGAAGGGTGCTAGCGGATCCCCCTGTCTAATTCCTTTTTGAGGTATGAACTCATTTGAAAATGATGCCATCAATTTTAGGTCTTTGAAAATCTGCTTCTTGAAATCTGTTGGAGAAGAAGGTTCTGATTTCTTTCGTCACCTTATTAGGTTCATCTGTCCATACACCTTCAATGAGAAGTCCTTTGATGCAATTTCTATTTCTATTTGCATTCACCCAGATATGGAAAAATGTAGTGTTGCAGTCTCCTTCCTTTAACCATCTTGATCTAGATTTCTGCCTTAGCAATGCTTCATGGGTCTGGGCAGCCAGCCTCAAATCTTCTTGTAGCTTCTTTCTTCTTGAAATTTCCAAATCAGTCATCTGTCTATGCAATGTGTCTTCCTCTAATTTATTAAGCTCCACTTCCAATTGCTGGACTTTTTTAAAGCTATCCCCATATTCTTCCTTGTTCCATATCTTTAATCTGCACTTCAGCCTTTTGATTTTTTCTTTTAATCCATATGGTCCCCATCCTGAAACTTGGACAAAATTCCAGCATTGATTGACTACTTCTTTGAAAGACTTATCTGTTAGCCAGCAATTTAATATCCTAAAAGGTTTAGGACCCCAATCCACATTGTTAGCTTTAAGTAGAATAGGACAATGATCTGAAAAATTTCTTGATAAGGTAAATTGCACACTTTCTGCCCAAGTGTCCCTCCATTCAAGGGATATTAAAGCCCTGTCTAATCTGCTTTTAGATTCACCATTTGGCCTAAACCAAGTGTATTGTTTGCCCACAACAGGAACCTCCAATAACTCCATATCTTCGATCCATTCATTGAATTCCTGCATACTATTGTCTCCCAGTAGCCTGCCAGTTTTTCCAATTCTTTCATTTGGGTTCCTTATGCAAGTCCCCAAGCACACACCATAATCTTACTTGGGATGCTTGTTTCAGCTGTCTCACTGAATCCCACAATATTCTCTTGTTATGTATATGACAAGGAGAATATATTGTCACAATGCATATTTTCAGGGCCTCTCTGATGCATACTCCTTCCAAGAAAATGAATCCATTTCCAATGACCTTATTTTGTAGCTTGAAAGCTAATTCAGTCCACATGCATAAAATGCCACCAGCTGAATTATTTCCAGGTTGCATCTCCCACATAACTTCATCACTACCCCATATAGCCTGACATAATGTCTTATTAATGTTGTCTTTCTTAGTCTCCTGCAGACATATCATTTGAATATTTTCTTTGTTGATTAATCTCCTTATGGCAACCCATTTTACTCCCCTCCCCAGACCTCTAACATTATATGAGGCTATATTCATGGGTCCATAACATTAGCTCCCAACCTCTCAGCTTCCAATCTGTCTTTGGTTTCCATACTGCTTAATTTATGTAGAATTTCCCTGTGTTGGACATCTTTGTTTCCCGTGGTCACCCCCAATTGCTAGATCATTTTCCACATTTTAAAAGCTTCCTGGGTCTGAATAGAATCTTCGTTTGCCTCCTGTTCTAAGTCTGTGTTGGTATCTCTTGTTTCACATCTGGAATTATTTATGTTGCTGCTCTGCTGTATGGTATTTGGTTGCATATGGCTTCCTTCCAAACTTCCACGCCTTTCATGTCTCCTATGGGACCAACTTCCACGGGAGTATACCTGCCAATTACATCCCATTGCTTTTTTATTATTGGAGGGGGTATGGCCTAAGTAACTTGGAGGTTCATTAAGTAATTCTGCTGGCTGGCCCAATGTCAACCACCTTCTCCCTTGGATCAATCATCCAATGAGACATAAACCTAATAAAAAAATATAAAAACAACAATCACGTGATGTCATTAAGCTATTTTAATAACAATAAATGAAAAAGAAAACAAATCTACAATGACTGAGTGACGGAAAAGGAAAAAAAATAAAATTGCAAGGAATAAACACGACAGAAATTTGATCCCTTTGGTTTCAGCTTGAAGAAGAAAAAAAAAGGAAGAGGAAGAATGACCTTGAAGTTGAAGAAATGCGGTTGACGAACGGAGAAAGGGTGAACCCGCTTTCTTGGGAGGAAAGAATGCGGGTGTTTGGTTTGGAGGGAAGAATGATTTGGAAACCCTAGATTGAATTTGTTTTGTTTTAACCTCTCTTTTTATTATTGATTTCTTTTTAACCCTAGAATGATTTGCAGGGAAGAATGAGGGAAAATATCTTACAGAATGCGGGCCAGATTGTTTTGTTCATATTCAAGTTTTTTTGTTTACAGATTTGGGTTTTATTGGCCAGAATTTGTTTATTGTTGCAGTGAAATTTTCTTTTTCTGCTGGTTTAAGTTGATTATGGATGTTGTATTTTAATTGAAATGTAGATAATAGGCTTTAAAAGGCTTTAAATACACTGTGGCTAATTTCTGTATGGTTTTTTTTAGGCTGTGGAAGCTCTTTGATTATAGCAACTCCAGGTACGTACGTACGGTCTACTATCTTTATATGTAATATGATAGACTACTGTTTTGACATTTGTCCTAGCATTTATATACACATATACTGCTGTATTTGTTTGGTAGATAAATTGCTGTATTTGTTTGACTAACTTATCTAAGATCAAATGACTATCTGTCAATAGTCCTCCCCTAAAGCTATCTTTGAAATCCAGCTTGTGTTGTTGACACACACACACACACAGGCACACACACACACACACCTACACACACACACACACAACCACACACACACACGCACACACCCACAAACCCACACACACACACACACACAGAGCCAGACACACAAACACACACACACAACCACAGACACACAAACACACACACACAAACACACAGCCACAGACACAGAAACACACACACACACACACAGCCACAGACACACAAACACACACACACAACCACCCACCCACACACCCACACACATACACTGACATAGACACACATAACCACACACACACACAATGACACACACACAGAGAAACACACACAACCACACACAGAGAAACACACCCACACCCACATACACACACACACAGACAGCCACACACACACACACACACACACACACACAACCAATTACTTCTCATATACCTGAAGGGACGGAACCGATGGTGTCCAACTCCCCTGAACCTGAGAGGGCCTTCTAGATACTTCTCACACTCCTCCATGCGGTTGAAATAGTTTGCAAGATAGACTCCTTGTTGTGAAGCTACCTATAATGATTCAAAGTTGAAAGGACCAAAGGATACATAACATAACCCTAGTTTATAAGTAGGAAAAGTTTCAACTTATAAGTAAGAGCACTGGATAAAGAAGTAAAAGGGAAAAGTATTTTATTCGAATGCACAAAAATGCATTTTCCTATAATTTTCAATAAATTTCCATCTTTCAATTTCTTAACCAGTGCCCTTAAGTGGTATATGTTATACATGTACCTGAGCTGTTATAGGAAGATTTTTCATCTGAGAGTCTACTTTGGAAAGGGCTTCTTTAAAGTATTCAATCTCCACTATAATATTGCTTTCTTGAGATTTCTTTAGCAAGCTGGCCATGTCTTTCATTTGGTTCTTCTTTAAATAAATGCCCACTTGTGGATACCTCTCAATAATGTCGCCAACAACTTCTTTAAATTCTTTAAGATCTAATTTTCCAGAATTGTTCTTGTCGGCCTTGCTAAATATCACGGCTATATCTTCCAGTTAAAACCATGACACACAAAGAGAAAAAAGTTACATTAGAACTTAAAGAAATAGCAAATCACTGCAGCACCATGATGTGTTGTTAAAATGTCAACGATTCCTACCAAAAGCAACATTTGATGTCAATGGTTAATTAATAGTCAACAATTGTTAGGAAATAGCTTGATACTCAACATGTTCATATCTATCAAATGTAGAAATTTTTACTTACACTTACATAATGTGGTAGCTACTAGCTGATAATAGTCTGATACAATTTTCCTTCATCTGCCTTCATCTTCAACTCCATGATCTTTTGTCTCATTTTCTTTCCTTTCTCTCCCGCCATCAAGTCATTCACCAGCTTCTCCACCTCTTCTCTCTTCACATTGGTATCAATTTCAATCCCAATTTCCCATTCATTGCAGATATATCTGTAGTTTGTTGGCTGATCTGCAAAAAATGGCCAACACAACATTGGTACTCCAGCACAAACACTTTCGGTGGTTGAGTTCCATCCACGGTGAGTGAAGAATCCACCAAGGATGGTTCAGCACTTGCTCCTGTGGACACCAACTTCCTATTAGGCTTCTATCTTTAGTTTCATTCACAAACTCAGATGACAAAATCACTGAACCTCCAATGACAAGGTCAGGCCTAATGATCCACAAAAAAGGTTTCTTGTTGTCGGCCAAACCCCAACCAAGAACTAACATGCTTTCCATCAGCAACCTTCTAAAATCTAGAGCCCATCAAAACCTTTCCTTTGGCAGAATTATTAACCTTATGAAGATCTAGTGAGCCCAAAAGATTATCAAACATAGAACTACATTTCTCAATTGTAGGGTTCCTAAAACTAACATGCTTTCCATCAGCTTCCCTCACTCCAAATTTAACGGTGCTATGTATGTCATGCAAGGACTCAACTTCCTGCTTCTTCTTTTTCTTCTTCTTATGCATTTCACCCCCATCCACATTTTCTTCTTCTTCTTGTTGACTAAAATTTTCACCATCAGCATTCCCACTACCACTTTGTTGCCTTTTGAACTGATCAAATTTCACATGTCGAAGGCTCAGCTCCTTGTTAATATCAACACTTTGAACAGAATTTCCGACTACCTTCCCACTGTCATTACCATTCTCTGTTCTGTGCGTTTTGTGCTTGTTATGAGAGTCACATGATCCAAGCTACTTGTGGAGGTGGTTGAGCTCGTTGAAAGATGTAGAAGCTCGGTGGAGATATGCATTGATGACATCATAAGTACCATTGTCAACAGAGACAAACTTTGTCAGAGCTCAGAGCTAAATGCATTGCAAATGCCTAGCAACTTTGAACTTATGTCGAAGTACACATCAATCCATTTGTCCTCCCAATCACTCAGAGGAAGCTCAAGGGCAGTCATAAGGTGAGGATTTCATACCCACAGACCCTCATGATACACACTCACACACATATACCCAACTACAATAATAAAGCATAAGCACCCTTGAAACCCAGCATTTGAAATTAGTTACATAAACAACTGTTGATGTCTATATTTGTCTGTAATTGAATTTTACCTTTTGTAAGTTGTTGTATGTGATCAGTGTAATTTGCTATATAAACAATTGTTGTTCATGGTGAGTGAACCTTAGATTCCCGTTTGAGACTGAATGCAATGACTCTTGCGGACAGTTTGCATTAGTCATTGTATTTAGTCTTGAATTGTCCGTTTGGACAGTTTGGGGAGACTGGTATTTTTATGTTAGATTCATTCGTGAAGGTTATTATTATTTTCATTAATTTGATTAAATTTCGGTTCAATGCATTTCAAGTTGTTCTCCGAGTGCATACTTGATTATCGGGAAATTCATTTCACTGATGTCATGTCGTGTACTTGGAGACCAATGCGAAATGCTGCCGAAATTTAGTCAAATTTTTGTAAATAATGGTAACCCTGATGTTTGAAGCTAACATAAAAGACAGTTTTCCTAAATAGGATAGGGCCACACCTATAAATAAAAAAGTGAGATTTTCATGCATGGAATTGCTTAGATGGATCGAAGTTGGATGAATGAAAGTCGCATGAGCTCAGAATATGAGGATGGCGTCGAACAGTTCTTGCAATTTGCTTCAGAAAGAGGTCGACCGAATGAAGAAGGAAAATATTTGTGTCCTTGCATCAACTGTTTGAATGGAAGACGACAATTACTCGATGACATACGAGACCATCTATTGTGTGATGGGATTAAGAAGAATTACACGATGTGGATATGGCATGGTGAAGTCACAGACATGCAGAGTGGGTCCCAATCTGAACCGTTTAATGTAGAAATGGGAGAGCGGTTAGAGGACATGATTCGTGACCTTGGACAAGGTCTTTCCAGCAAGCACACACCCCTATGTATGAAGGATTGTAGAGTGATTCTAAGAAGCCTTTGTATGCAGGGTGCAAGAATTCCTTAACCCTGTTGTCTGCTGTGTTAAGTCTGGTTGATGTCAAGGCCAGGTATGGGTGGAGTGACAAAAGTTTCACCTCACTGCTTGAGGTAGTGCACAATCTGCTTCCAGAGGACAACACATTGCCTAAAAGTTACTATAAGGCGAAAAAGATATTGTGTCCGATGGGTATGGAGTATCAGAAGATTCATGCTTGCCCCAATGATTGCATATTGTACAGGCATGAATTCCAAGAAATGTCCAAATGCCTTATCTGTGGGACTTCACGGTACAAAGTGAAGGATGAAGAAGAAAGTAGTTCTGATGACAACTCCAACAAGGGCCCCCAAATGAAGCTTTTGTGGTATCTTCCAATCATTCCAAGGTTTAAACGTCTTTTTTCTAATGAGGATGATGCAAAAACCTTACATGGCATGCAAATGGAAGGATTTCTGATGGAATGGTCCGTCATCCGGCTGATTGCTCGCAGTGGAAGAAGATTGATGGTTTGTATCCGGATTTCAGGAATGAGCCAAGAAATCTTAGACTTGGACTAGCCAGTGATGGAATGAATCCATATGGCACCTTAAGCACTCAACACAGTTCATGGCCAGTTCTGCTAGTAATTTACAATTTGCCTCCTTGGTTGTGCATGAAGCGAAAATACATGATATTGTCTATGATGATATCGGGCCCAAGACAACCAGGAAATGACATTGATGTTTATCTAAGTCCGTTGGTTGAAGATCTGAGAAAGTTGTGGGACGAGGGGGTTGTAGTGTTTGATGCGTTTCGCAAGGAGACCTTTGAAATGTGTGCAATGCTTTTTTGTACCATTAATGACTTTCCAGTATATGGGAATCTCAACGGTTGCAGTGTTAAGGGTCATCATGCATGCCCCATCTGTGAAGAAAACACAAGATACATACAACTTAATCATGGGAGAAAAACCGTCTACAGTAGGCATCGCCGCTTTCTAACACCCAATCACCCTTACAAACGACTGAAAAAAGCTTTTAATGGAAGTCAAGAGCATGATATTGCATCGATACCGTTGACTGGTGAGCAGGTATATCAGCGGGTTCAACACCTGAATACTATATTTGGGAAGACCCAAAAGAAGGATAAAAGTCAGAGTTGCATATGGAAGAAGAGGTCCATTTTCTTTTATCTTCCGTACTGGTGTGATCTTGACGTTAGACATTGTATTGATGTTATGCATGTGGAGAAAAATGTTTGTGACAGTGTGATTCGGACGCTCCTTAACATTCAAGGCAAGATGAAGGATGGCTTGAATACTCGTCAAGATCTAGCTGATATGGGTATACGATCACAGTTGCATCCAAGGTCTGATGGGAAGAAAATTTACTTGCCCCCAGCCTGCCATACTTTGTCCAAGAAGGAGAAGATAAGTTTTTGTCAGTGTCTTCGTCGGGTGAAGGTTCCACAAGGATACTCTTCAAATATTAAGAGCCTTGTGCAGTTGAAGGAGCTTAAGCTTGTAGGGTTAAAGTCTCACGATTGTCACGTGTTCATGCAACAATTGTTAGCCGTGGCTATATAAGACATCTTGCCAAACAAAGTCAGGTTAGCGATAACTCGCCTGTGCTTTTTCTTCCATGCTATGTGTAGCAAAGTCATTGATCCAGTCAAGTTTGATGAGTTGGAAAATGAGGCCGCAATTATATTGTGCCAGTTGGAGATGTAATTTCCCCCTGCTTTCTTTGACATCATGATTCACTTGATTGTGCATCTGGTCAGAGAAATCAAATGTTGTGGTCCTGTTTATCTACGGTGGATGTACCTGATTGAGCGATACATGAAGATCTTAAAAGGGTATACAAAGAATCTATATCGTCCAGAAGCATCTATTGTTGAGAGGTACATTGCAGAAGAAGCCATTGAATTTTTTTCAGAATACTTAGAGAAGGCTAAACCTGTTGGGCTTCCTGAGTCTCAGCATGATGACAGAGTGGGTGGTAAGGGTTCAAGAGGACTGCATGTGATCACTCCAAGTGTAGAAGATTTGTTACAAGCTCACTTGTATGTCTTGAACAACAGTAATGAAGTTTTGCCATACATAGTTAAGCATGAAGCTTTAGTCAAACAGAATAATCCGAAAATGTCAAAGAATTGGGTGTTGAAAAAGCATAACAAGACTTTCTGTGATTGGTTTAAAGATACAATCTTTGTAGATGAGAATGCTTCAGAAACATTAAGAAAGCTAGCAGATGGGCCTAAAAGAAATGTTATAGCCTGGCAAGGATACGACATAAACAGGTATTCATTTTACACAAAAGCACAAGATGACAAAAGTACAAAGCAGAACAGCGGGGTCACCCTAAGGGCTGAATCTCAACACTTTGCAAGTGTCAATGATGCCAATCCCTGTGTAGCTTCCATCCCTTACTTTGGGTTCATTGATGAAATTTGGGAGCTTAACTATGTGAAATTTATGGTATGTGTTTTCAAATGTAAATGGGTTGACAGCAACACCGGTGTGCGCACCGATGATATAGGATTTACGTTGGTAGACCTAAAGAAACTTGGTTACCACAATGACCCTTTCATCATGGCAGAACAAGCTAGACAAGTATTTTATGTGCAAGACCCTTGTGATGAAAGGTGGTGTGTGGTTCTGCAGGGCAAAACAATTGGTGTTAATGTAGAAGATGATGATTCATACATGGCCACCTATGTTAGTCCTTTGACTGCTCAAATCACTCCTAACGTTGTCGGAGAAGAAGAAGCTGACGATGTTCTAAGGATGCCATGTACATGTGTATTTCTGAAGATATAGTATTTATATTCCATCAAGCATACATTGACTGTTGATTACATGTAATAGACTTTTTATAACATGGTTTCCCCAAATCACAATTAAAATGCACAACTACCAATCTTTCGGAGTCCTTTGGTTAATTTGTCTTGTCTCCTTCTGTGGTGGGGTTTTGTTGGGTTTTATGTTTTTGGAACGTCGCACCTTGGGTGTCTTGTATCTGATCTCCTAAGTACCTCTGGTACTGTTATGTTTTATTAATAATATTATACTTTTGCCTTCCAAAAAAAAACCTTATGACTGATCCTCTTTTGATTAATCCTATTTTGTAAGTTGTTGTATGTTATTGTATAAAAGATCTTGGATTATGGCGCGAGATAAGGTGGACGTCACCTACGAGAACTGGAAGGAGGTCCCTACTGCTCAGAAGGACCTGATTTGGGAGGATATTAAGGTATTTTTCTTTTCTTATTTGATTTTGTTTAATTAATAGCCAAAAAATACATTATTGTAAAAAATAAACTTTATTTGATGTTGTCAGGCAGAATTTGATATCCCAGAGGCTTCTGACAGTAGGACGAAAAGGAAGTTACTGCAGACCGTGGGGGAGAGATGGAGGCAGTTTAAATCAGACCACATGAGGAAATGGGCCCTTGCAGCCGATCAGGACGGTGTCGAGGACACTGTCTGTGAGAAATATGGCATCAGCAAGAAAAAGTGGGCCCAGTTTTGCCAGACTCGCAGAGACCCTTCTTCGGAGGTATGTTCCTTGCCATTTAAGTTGTTTTTAAAAAAAAATGATGTTGTTATACTTCATTCTACCAATTTCAAACATTATTGTTTAATTTTTTCAGGATGTGCGCAAGAAGGCACATGCCATCCAGAAGCAGAATACTACCCCCCACGTTTTGTCTCGTGCGGGTTATGATTATTTGGAGCAGAAGCTCCTGGCTGAGAAGACGAAGAAGAAGCTGCACAGTCAGGAAGAGTTGATGGCGTCATCGACCCTCCATCCCTAGTCAGACGCCACGTGAAGTGGAAGATGGCCCGCACGAAGAAAACAAGGGAGATGATGACTGAGGCCGCAAAGGAAATCGCTGAGAAGATTGTAAGTCATTTTCAACTAACCATTATAATTATATTTCAATATTTTGTGAATGCCATGTACCACTGTGTGTTTTCTGTGCAGGATTCCTTTGAGGAGCAGGCCACATAGGGATCCTTCATCCCCCATGGAAGTCAGGATGTTCTCGCCGTTGCTATTGGACGTCCAGAGCACCCTGGACGTGTCCGTGCTTCTGGAGCCGGAGTCACCATCAAGCAATACTTTGGATCAGCTCCACGGACGTCCCGCAGCGCTTCCTCCCTGCCTCCTGACGAATTACACCAGCTAACTCAGCAGATCAGGGACCAGCTAGAGTAGTCCATCACAGAGAAAGTGACGAGGCAGGTCAAGGCATCCTTCAGCCACATGCAGTCCCAGTTTCAGTCGCAGATGCAATCTTAGGGACTTGCAGTGCCTCCTGAGTCTCTGGTTGGTCCCTCCGGTCCTCGAGTGAGCATAAAGGGGAGTTTTGTTGATCCCTCAGGAAACGATCCTGAGAAGGGTGACTCTGACAGGTGCGGCTTGTACATAGAAGTCGATCCTACCTGCCTGGTTGCCATGGGGAGAGTTTATGAGGGATCCACTATTGTTCATAACACTCCTTTGTTGCCTGGCCAAGTAAAGGTGAGTGTGGATGAGGTTACAGATGCAGATGCTCTAGTTCCTTAGTGGGGCAGGCACTTCACACCTTCCTTGCTTGGCCGACACATCTAGTCAAGTCTTTATCAGAGCAGGTACTTATAGTCCTTAGTATATGTTTCTTCTTTTTAAATTAATTCATTAAGCGTGCCTCAAATTAGGCTATTTAACTTTGTTTCATGAACAGGTAGTTGTGTCTTCGGCAAAACCACCTCCGAAGCCCGATCCGGAGGTCGATGATCCGCTTTATTTGATGACATTGACCATCCCAGAGCTTTTCTTGAGGCCTTATCAGGTTAGATGGGATGCCACCGTGTTCGGGGTCTTTAATCCAAATTTCCCCCTCTACATAAAGCACAAAGACCTCTCCGAAATCGCACACGGTGGTCAATGTCTCAGCATATCAGTGTTACAGTTGTGGATTCTGTAAGTCATTTTATATTACTTTTAATTACCTAAGTTATTGCTTTCAATTCATAAATATTTAACTTTGACTTAACATAAACAGGCATCTCACTGAAACATGTATGCGGGTGGGGAATTCTGATATCTATGGATTCCTCAAGCCACAGTCCATTCAGAGGTCTGGGCAATCGCAGTTTGAGTCTGAAAGTTACATAAAGAGTTGGATGCAGAGTTCACAACGCGATGTCTATCTTGGGGCCTACCTAAATGGGTAAGTCACAAAATAACTAAATTTAATTAGTTTACTAATGTACTAACCCATTTTAGGTTCCACTGCAGCAGACACTGGCAGATGGTAGTCATCCTGCCCAAGGAACACCTAGTTGTCTGGTTTTGTTCATTGCATAACAATCCAGACAACTACCTTAAGGGGATTATTAATAGGTTAGTGTTCTTTTCAATACATTTGCATTGTAATACCTCAACGTACAACACCAGTTTTTAATTGTTACTCATCTGGAACAGTGCTTTAAAAGGTCTTGATGATGCTCCACAGCCTAAATCAAAGGCTTCTGCTAGGTGAATTATCGTCAAGGTACGTCATTTACATAAAACTTCCACTTATATATATTTCTTTATGTGTCTGTACACTAGTTGTTTAATTAATATCCAAATTTCATTATGTATTTAGTGTCATAGACAAAAAGGAAGTACTAAGTGCGGCTACTATGTGATGCGCTGGATGTCCACCATCATTTTAGGAACCTTTAGGAATAATTGGGAAGCGGTAAGTTTATTTCAAACAAAATCAATTTATTTATAATTTGTATTACATTATTAACTTATTATGATTTATTTCATCGTGCAGTATTTTAACGATCCTAGACCATTGGAGCCAGAGAGATTAAAGGCATTGCGGATCCAGTGGGCACAGTTTTATCTCCGAATTAGAGATCAGGCCTAGGATTTAGGGACATTATCTTTAGCTTTAGTTTACTTTGGTTTAACATTTTTGACATTTTCTATGTAATATGAACATTGAATTCATTTATGATAAATCAATTATTTGATGTTTATTATCATTAAAACTGCTTGAAAGCAGAATAAAATGTTTATTTGCTGTGAATTGGGCTTGAATTTGCATTTGACAGGTATAATTTTGGGTTTACTGTAAAAACAGAAAGTATATATAAAAAAAATACTTGAAAACAACATCGGTTATTAACAAAAACCGATGTTAATATGATAAACAACATCGGTTTTTTACAAAAACCGATGTCGACATGAACCTTAACATCGGTTCTAATAGAAAACCGATGTTAATGTTTGTATATTAACATCGGTTATTTGTGTATAACCGATGTCAGCGTTTGTATTTTAACATCGGTCAGCTGTAGATAACCGATGTCAACTCCTATATATTAACATCGGTTATTTATAAATAACCGATGTGAAAATTTGTATATTAACATCGGTTATCTACACATAACCGATGTTATACACAAAGAACTACACCAAATAAGTGTATGCATCAGCAACGTTGACATCGGTTTTCTAGAAAAACTGATGTTAGTGGAATATATTAACATCGGTTATCGTAGGAAACCGATGTTAATATATTACATTAACATCGGTTTTTCTAGGAAACTGATGTTAATATAACATATTAACATCGGTTTTACAGCAAAACCAATGTCAACGTTCATCATGCGTACACTTTTTTTGGTGTTGTTCATTGTGTTTAACATCGGGTATTTAGAGAACCGATGTTGTCATATATATGTTAACATCGGTTTTAAAAAACCGATGTTAACATTGATACATTCAACTTCGGCACTTTCAACATCGATTTTAGAATCGATGTAGAATGTTCTAAATAACCGATGTTGAAAGTGTATTTTCTTATAGTGATGCTATGGGTTCATTTGATAAGACCTTGATAGCTTACATTGTGCCTGACTGTGTATTGTTTTACTACATGTTCTGATTATTTCCCTCATTCACCTTACAGATTATATATGATCTTCATAACCAGTTAAGTCTTATTTTACTACCAGTGTAATCAAGTCGACATTTTTCTATACCATAGCATTGCATCACCGCGCTCATTATGGTTGTTAGCCATTATCTTCCAAGATATGTATTTATTTGTGACACTGTTGTGCTTATTACATGCTTGTTGATATATGAGTATTATTTTATATTAGTAGTTACATACATTGTGAGTGAACCTTAGTTTCCTATTTGAGATTCAATACATTGATTAATACAGGCAGTTTGGATTAATTGATGTATTGAATCTTGAATTGTCTGTTTGGATAGTTTGGGAAGACTTATTTTTATAGTTGATTCATATGTATAGGTAAATTCACTTTTCTATGATTTGAAGAAATTTCGGTATAGTGCATTTCACTTTGTTCTTTGGGTGCATACTTGACTGCGGTGGATGTGGAACATGTCACACCGCTTTCATCTTGTGTAGGAGATCAATGCGAAATGCTGCCGAAATTTAATCAAATATAAGAAAAGAAAGTAAACCTTTACATATGAATCTACTATAAAAATATCTTCCTGAATGGGATACGGCCACACCTTTCATGAAAAAAGTGAGTTTAGCATGCATGACGAATAACTTAATGAAGTTTGACAGCAAAGAGGAAACATGGATCAAAGTTGGATGAAAGCATCACGCATTAGTGACGAATATGAGAATGGGGTTGAACAATTCCTACAATTTACTGAACGTAATGCACAAAGTTTGGGGGGAAAAATTTTCTATCCATGTGCTAAATGTGTGAATGGGAGACGACAGACAGTGAATGAAATAAGATCACATCTTATATGTCACGGGATCATTCTGAATTACTCAAAATGGATATGGCATGGGGAATTGCCAAACATGCCAATAGTTTCTCGCACTGAGTTGGTTGATGAAGACATCAGAGATCGTATAAAAGACATGATTTGCGATCTTAGACAAGACTATTTTCAACAAGCAGATGCACCTTTGTATGAGAAAATAGAAAGTGATTCAAAGAAGTCATTGTATTCGAGGTGCACAAGTTTTACAAGGTTGTGAATAGTGTTAGCTTTGCTCAACTTGAAGGTAAGATTTGGGTGGAGTGACAAAAGCTTCATTGAATTGCATATGTTATTGAAGAAGATGCTTCCTGAAGAAAACACCTTGCCGAAAAATCACTACGAGGCGAAGAAGATTTTATGTCCTGTGGGAATGGAGTACCAGAAAATTCATGCATGCCCTAATGATTGCATATTGTACAAAAATCAGTTTGCAGAAATGCATAAGTGCCCTACATGTGAGGTATCACGGTACAAAGTCAAGGATGACGAATTCAGTGATGATGCACGCAAAAACAATAGTCGTCCAGCAAAGGTGTGTTGATATCTTCCAATAATACCAAGGTTTAAGTGATTGTTGTAGAAGCAAGGCTTCATGGTGAATGTGATTCAAAGGTGTTTTGATGATAACAATGATGATGACAAAGGTGATGAAAAAAAAGCTCAAAGATCAAAAGAACTACTCAAGTGAATCAAAGAACATCTCAAGAGAATCAAGAACAAGTCAAGAGTTCAAGAATCAAGAAGAATTCAAGACTCAAGAAGAAAGCCTAGAATCAAGAATCAAGATTCAAGAATGAAGAAAAGACTCAATCAAGATAAGTATTAAAAAGTTTTTTCAAAACTTTGAATAGCACATGGTTTTTTGACAAAACCTTTACCAAAGAGTTTTTACTCTCTGGTAATCGATTACCATATTGTTGTAATCGATTACCAGTAGCAAAAAAAGTTTCAAAAAGTTTTCAAATTGAATTTACAACGTTCCAATTATTTTCAAAAGGCTGTAATCGATTACCAGTGCCCTTGAACGTTGAAACTCAAATTTAAATGTGAAGAGTCACATCCTTTCACTCAAAAGCTTTGTGTAATCGATTACACTTATTTGGTAATTGATTACCAGTGACTGTTTCTGAAAAATCAAAAGATGTAACTCTTCAAAAAGGTTTTGACTTTTTCAAATAGGTTTTAAGTTTTTCTAAAAGTTATAACTCTTTTGAATGGTCTTCTTGACCAGACATGGAGAGTCTATAAAAGCAAGACTTTGTTCTACATTTCAAAAATCTTGAATACTTTTCCAATCATTTCATTACATTCCTTTACAAGCCTTGAATCTCTTTGAACTTCTTCTTCTTCTTTGTACCAAAAGCTTTCTGAAGTTTTCTGGTTTTCCAAACCTTGAAAACTTGTGCTATTCATTTTTTCATTCTCTTCTCCCTTTGCCAAAAAGAATTCGCCAAGGACTAACCGCCTGAATTCTTTTTGTGTCTCTCTTCTCCTTTTTCCAAAAGAACAAAGGACTAACCACCTGAATTCTTTTGTGTCTCCCTTCTCCCTTGTGAAAGAATTCAAAACGACACAGTCTGAGAATTCTTTTGATTCTTCCCATTCCCTAATACAAAAGTGTTCAAAGGACTAACCGCCTGAGAATTCTTTTGTATCCCCATTCACAAAGTATCAAAGGTTTAACAGCCTGAGATCTTTGTCTAAACACATTGGAGGGTACATCCTTTGTGGTACAAGTAGAGGGTACATCTACTTGGGTTTGACTGAGAACAAGAAAGGGTACATCTCTTGTGGATCAGTTCTAGTGGAGGGTACATCCACTAGGTTCAAAGAGAACAAGGGAGGGTACATCCCTTGGGATCTTTGCTTGTAAAAGGATTTTTACAAGGTTGAAAGAAATCTCAAGGACCGCAGGTCGCTTGGGGATTGGATGTAGGCACGGGTTGTTGCCGAACCAATATAAAAACTCTTGTGTGTTTGTTTCCTTCTTCCCTACTCTTTTACTTTCCGCTGTGCATTTAATTTTCGCTTTTACTTTCTGTTAAGTTTCTCTTCCACTCCTCATTCTCTTAACAATTTAGTAAAAGCCTTAAAAGAGTAATTTTTTAATTAGTAAAGGTTTAGGAATAATTAATTTAACCCCCCCCTTCTTAATTATTCTGAGGCCACTCGATCCAACAAGTGGTATCAGAGCAGGTTTCTTGTAAAATGGCCTCTTTAGATTCTTTGTCTTTCAAAAGCATTTTCAAGGACAGGTTACTCAAACATGATGATGGAGATCAAGTCAACATGTGTCTCATGACAAAATCTGATGAGAATAACAAAGAAGATTCTATAAGGAAGAAATGGTACATAAACAGTGGATGTTCCAAGCACATGACCGATGATGTATCCAAATTCACAACTATTTCCCCCAAGAAAAGTGGACATGTTACATACGGCGACAACAACAAGGGCAAAATTATTGGAGTCGGTAAAATAGGTACAAGTTCTTCTACTCCTATTGAAAATGTGTTGCTTGTAGAAGGTTTGAAGCATAGTTTATTAAGTGTTAGTCAATTATGTGATAAAGGATATAAAGTATCTTTTGATTCTGAAAAATGTGTTATTAAGCATGAGCATGACAAAGATATTGAACCTATAGGTTTTAGAGAAAATAATGTCTACATGATTGATCTACAACAAAAATCTATAAATGATAGATGTTTCTTAAGTAAAGACTGTGATCCATGGTTATGGCATAAGAGAATTGCTCATATTAACATGGATCATCTAAATAGGTTAATTTCAAAAGATCTAGTTATTGGATTGCCTAGATTAAAATTTGAAAAAGATAAGTTATGTGATGCATGCCAAAAAGGTAAACAAACAAAAGTATCCTTTAAATCTAAAAATATTGTTTCTACCACTCAACCATTGCAATTATTACACATGGATTTGTTTGGACCATCTAGGGTCATGAGTTTTGGTGGAAGTTACTATGCATTAGTAATTGTTGATGATTATTCTAGATATACTTGGACTTTATTTCTTACTCATAAGAATGATGCATTTCATGCATTTAGAAGACTTGCCAAAGTTATTCAAAACAAAAAGAATCTCAAAATCATCTCCATCAGAAGTGATCATGGAGGAGAATTTGAAAACAATGATTTTCAAATGTTTTGTGATGAGTATGGTATAGAACACAATTTTTCTGCACCTAGGACACCCCAACAAAATGGAGTAGTAGAAAGGAAAAATAGAGCCCTAAAAGAAATTGCTAGAACTCTTTTAAATGACACACCTCTTCCAAAATACTTTTGGGCAGAAGCTGTTAACACCGCATGTTATATTATGAACAGAGCCTTAATCAGACCCATTCTTAAGAAAACCCCATATGAGCTTTTTAACAATAGAAAACCAAATATTGCACATTTACATGTTTTTGGATGTAAATGTTTTGTTCTAAACAATGGTAAAGAAAGTCTAGGAAAGTTTGATGCCAAGACAGATGAAGGTATCTTCCTCGGGTATTCTTTACATAGTAAAGCATTTAGAATATACAACAAAAGAACTATGAAAATTGAGGAATCAATACATGTTACTTTTGATGAAACTAACATTACCTCGCCAAGAAAGGAGTTTGTTGGTGATATTGTAGATACTTTGGAAGATACTCAAAATGAAGAAAGAAATCTGAAAAGAAAGAGAGATGATGAAGACAAGGATGACCAAGATGACACGGCACAAGAAAATGATAATCTTCCTAAAGAATTGAAAACTTCAAGAAATCATCCTCTTGATAATATCATCGGTGATATCTCAAAAAGGATAACAACTAGACACTCTCTTAAAGATTTATGCAATAACATGGCATTTGTTTCATTAATAGAACCTAAAAACTTTAAAGAAGCTATTATAGATCACCATTGGATAGTAGCTACGCAAGAAGAATTAAATCAATTTGAAAGAAATGATGTATGGGAATTAGTAGAAAAACCTTCAGATTATCCAATCATAGGAACTAAATGGGTATTTAGAAATAAATTGGATGAAAATGGTATAGTGATGCAATCCTATCCCGCAAAGGCATTGGGTAGAAGACTCCAACTAGATTGGGCTAGAGATCCAAGGGAAGGCCCTAGGGTTCTCATGAGCCTTAGGGTAGATTTCGAGCCCATGGGCTAAGTATGAGCCCGCTTATCTTTGTAAATATTAGAATAGGTTTTTCCTTCGTTTGAGCCTTGTATTTTGGCCATTCTAGTAGTATAGGGTTTTAGCCTTGTATTTCGGGGCATTTTGAGTAGTCTTTGTAGTAAGGATGTTTTTTTTGTATTTTCATGTTTTTTGTCATGGGGGTGAGCTTGGCTATTATAAGGGGTGTGTAGCTAAGCTCTAGCTTCTCATCTCAACAAGCTTTAAAATTTGCTAACTAAATAAACTAAAGCTAAAAACATAAACTGAACATAAAATGTATCAAAAGCAGAAAAATAAATGGTAATCCTGTCATGGCTCCTCTTGTGCTATTGTGGGCTCATCCAGAGGTGAGGAGGGAGCATCCTGGGCTGGCTGAGGGATATCTTGTGCAGTTGTAGGCCAGGGATCCCAGGTACTCTGTGCTGCTGCCATATCTGCTGCATGATCTATATCTGCAGTGCTATTATCCTCATCAGAGACCTCTACCCCTAGTGTAGTAATTGGAGAAGTCCGTAGAGTGGTCTCTGGAGTGACCTCCGGCTGAGGTTGAGGCTTCTGGGCTGTGGAAGCCTCACTTCCAGCCAAAGGAGAAGGCTGGACTCCTGGCCAGGCCACCTAAGCTCTGAACTCCTCCATGCTCATGATGGGTCGATGCTGAGCCAAATCGTGGATACTCTGCATCACCAGGCGTAAGCCATGGTGGAGGCTCTGCAACATCAGCACTAGAACGTCTGAGCTCTACATGGAGGTGCCAGAAGGTGCTGAAACTGATGCTGATGGTGATGGAGTTGGAGCAGAAAGAGCTTAAGGTGTAGAAGCAGGAGCAGGGGGAGCAAAAGAAGATGGGTCCTCAGATCCTCGAGCCCGTTCCTTGCGGGTCCCTGGAAATACGATCGTGGGATCGTCTAGGTTCCAGCAGTTCTTCTTTATGTATGCCAAATTAATGGCAGGGCTGAGGGACTCGAAAGTTAGAGAATCTGAGATAACTCCTCGAGCGACGCATAAGGCGGTGATGAGGGCTGGGAAGCCGAGTCGCGAGGAGTTGGACTGGGCCATCTGAGAAATCTGGTGTGATATGAGGAAGCCCATGTCCATATCCATCTTCATCACAAGTCCGTAGACTAACCTCATCATGTCGATGTTCAAATTGGACATATGGGAAGTGGGGGCAAGGTTAGAATAAGACAACACACTCCATGTCTGCGCCAATGTAGTAAAATCCTTCCTCAGGAGCTTCCAGGGCGCTCCTTCAGCATTCAAAACAAATCCGCGCCTTGGAATACAGAGCTTGGAGGCAAGCTCCTAAGGATCAGTGCGCGTCCTACAGAAGAGAGAATATGAAGGGTACTATTCCCCTGGCTGAATGACTGGTGGTGTCTCCAAGAAAGCATTCAGCAA
Source organism: Glycine soja (assembly GCF_004193775.1). Classification (NCBI taxonomy): domain Eukaryota; kingdom Viridiplantae; phylum Streptophyta; class Magnoliopsida; order Fabales; family Fabaceae; genus Glycine; species Glycine soja. The sequence continues at coordinate 23,363,515 of NC_041012.1, read as the reverse complement.
TGCAGCATCAAACTTAATCAACTTTCCTCTGACTCGAACCTGTGTTGGAAATTTGTCTTCTAGATCATACAAGTTCAAGTAGAACTCCTTGACCAGGGCTACATCAATGTCCCTGTCCATATGTTGGATCAAGGCCTTGTGCCAGTTCTGCCTGATCAGCTCCCGACGGAATTCATCGTACTCAGTCACAAAAAGATTAACATTCCTCTCCAGAAGGATGTTCCGAGAGTGAATGTTCTGTGAATATCGTTCCCAGGCGCCCTCAGATGTAAACCTGGTGGTGTCATAGGGTTCCTGGGGTAGGGATGTTGTGGCTTTCCTCTTCCTGGAGGCCATCAGCATCAAAAATGGATGTTAGCATGAAGGGACGTTAGCATTTCTTGCTTCGAGACACATTTCTTGCTTTTACTTTCCCATATCAACCATGCAAATGGATGTTAGCATGAAGGGACGTCCCAAGATCAAGGGAATTTCAGTGTCCTCTTCAATATCCATCACTACAAAATCAGCAGGGAAAGTGAAATGCTTCACTCTAACCAGAACATCTTCAATTACACCATAAGGTCTAGTAATGGAATGATCTGCTAACTGCAGTGTCATTCTCGTTGGTATCATACCATAATTTCGTTCGGGGATTATTATTTGATGATATACAACCTTTGATTGGCCGCTTCGAGACACTTGGCATCCTTTATTGCATAATGAATGAAGTCTCGAGACGTGTCATAAATCAAAAGGAAGCAGGCTTGCGCAATCCGTGAAATTCCGTAATATGGCGGAAATCGAAAAAGAGGTGTTTTTGCGCAATCCGTAAGTTTCCGTAACTTCTTCGAAAGCTAAAAAAGAGTGTCATACCCTAATTTCGTCTGGGGACCTTTGCTTGATGACATGCGACTTTTCTTTGGTCCTTGTGAGGTGCTTGGCACCCATCATTAGGCAATTTGTGAAATTCCAAGACATGCCGGAAAACCAAAAAAATATTGATGCACAATCCGTAAGTTTCCGTGACACACCGGAAATCAAATGGAAGCATCGTTGCATAATTAAGTGAGGTTCCGTAACATTCCGTAAGTCAAAAAGGGGATGATTATGTAATCCGCAAGGTTCCGTAACATTACGGAAAGAGAACAAGTATCGTTACGAAATTCGTAAGTTTCCGTAACTTTACGAAAAAAGAATCACCAAAAAAAAGCAGAGGGGGTGTACTTAGTAAAAAGAACCCAGGCCCACTTGGGCCCTCCAGAATATTCCTCCAGAAGGTTGTTGCTTCTGGAGGAAGCAACCTGGCTCGCCTGGGCGAGCTGGGCGGCAACCACCTCTCCTATTATGCTATAAATAGGGGAGGAAGTGAAGAAGAAAAGGGTTCAGCCCCTTAGGCACTTCTCTCTCTTTCGAATTTGCTTGGAAAAATTGTTTCCGTGAAGAAAATCTAAGCCGAGGCGCTTCCGAAACGTTTCCGTAACGTTTTCCGTGAGGAATTTCGCGAAGGTTTTCGACCGTTCTTCGACGTTCTTCATTCGTTCTTCATCGTTCTTCGATCTTCAACGGGTAAGTACCTCGAACCAAGCTCTTCGATTCATTCTATGTACCCATGGTGGTCCACATTGTGTTTCATGTATTTTTATTCTCATTTCATTTACTTTTTATACCCCCTCTTGACGTGCTTAAGCCATTTTACTTAAGTCATTTCTCGCTTAACTTAAAAATAAAATAAATTTCCACCGAACGTTTGAATTGTATTATCCGTTAACTTCGGTTAAAATGAATTCCGACCGTTCGGTCGTGCCGTAACCACTTTGGAAATAAAAAAAGAGGTAAAAAAATAATATAATAATAAAAAAAACATCTTTTAGTAAAATAAAGCGGAAAATCAATCGAACGTTTTCTCTTTGGGATCTCTCATTCTTAACCGAATTGACTAATAACTAAAGTGAAACTAAGGCTAAAATCAACTCGCCTAGTCAAGCTCGTCCACAAAAATAGGTTTTTTAAGTTTGTCCTTTCAATTTCTCACTAAGTAAAATGGATCATTTTCAAGGTCCAACGCCTTAAAATGATCACCTCTTGAGTAAAAAAGAATCGCTTGATAAGAAAGAACTACGTAGGTCTGATTTCCTCATCGCAAATTGAGGAATACGTAGGAGCAAAGGGAAACACCCTTGTCGACCACAAAAAAGGAAAAATATAAAAAGGGTATAAAGGATATAAGGACATAAAAAGGAAACATAAAAAATCAAAGTCATGTTTGCACATTCGATTAAAGGCTGCCGTCCCTTGGGACGGACGTGTGGGGTGCTAATACCTTCCCCGTGCGTAAATACAACTCCCGAACCTTTCACTTAAAGTTCGTAGATCGCGTCTTTTCCGGTTTTTCCGACGTTTTCCTCAAATAAACGTTGGTGGCGACTCCGCGCGTATTCCTTTCGTGGAACACGCATCCTACGAGTCTCGCGTCGCCCTCCCGCCGAAGGGTAGGTTGCGACAAAGAGTAAATACATAATCCGTAAGGATTCGTAACCTTGTGGAAGAAAAATAAGTATCGTTACGAATTTCGTGAAGTTTCATAACGTTACAGAAAAAGAATTACCAAAAAAATAGAAGGGGGTGCATTTAGTAAAAAGGGGGGGTACAAATAGCAATCTGGCCCACTTGGGCCTTCCAGATCCTTCCTCCAGAAGGCTGTTGCTTTTGGAGGAAGCAACCTTGCTTGCCTGGGCGAGGTGGGTGGCAAGCTCCTCCCCTATTTTGCTATAAATAGGGGGAGGAGTGAAGAAGAAAAGGGTTCAGCCTTCTTGGCACTTCAAGCCGAGGCGCTTCCGTAACGTTTCCGTGAGTAATTACGCGAAGATTCTCGACCGTTCTTCAACATTCATCGTTCGTTCTTCGTTTTCTTCAGTCTTCAACGGGAAGTACCTCAAACCGAACTTTTCAATTCATTCTATGTACCCGTGGTGGTCCACATTTTGTTTCATGTATTTTTATTCTCGTTTTCATTTGCTTTTTATACCCCCTTTTGACGTGCTTAAGTCATTTCTCGCCTAATCTAAAAATAAAATAAATTTCTACCGATCATTTGAATTTTATCATCCGTTAATTTCGGTTAAAATAAATTCCGACCGTTCGGTCGTGCCGTAACCACGTTGGAAATAAAAAATGGAGGTAAAATAATAATATAATAATCAAAAAATGCCCCTTTTAGTAAAATAAAGCGAAAAATCAATCGGACGTTTTCTCTTTGGGATTTCTCATTCTTAATTGAATTGACTAATAACTAAAGTGAAATTAAGGCTAAAATCAACTCGCCTAGTCAAGCTCGTCCACAAAAATAGGGTTTTGAAAGTTTATCATTTCAGTTTCTTACCAAGTAAAATGGATCATTTTTAAGGTCCAACGCCTTAAAATGATCATTTTTCAAGTAAAAAGAATCACTTGATTCACGCATAAGAAAGAACTACGTAGGTCTGATTTCCTCTTTGATGGAGGGTACGTAGGAGCAAAAGCCCCGCTTTTGTCGACCTCAAAAAATAAAAAGAAATAAAAGTTAAGGTAACACAATTTCCACAATTCTAAAAAATAGGCTGTTGTCCTTTGAGACAAACGTGAGAGGTGTTAATAGCTTCCTCAAGCGTAAATACAACTCCCAAACTTAGAATTTTCATTTTGACCGGTTTCCTTCGGTTTTCCCAACGTTTTCCACAAATAAATGTTGGTGGCGACTCCGCGCATCTTTCCTCCTTTGGAAAGCGCACCCGTGAGCCTCGCCTTCGCTCGCCCGTAGAAGGGCACGTTGCGACAGTTGGCGACTCCACTGGGGACTATTTTTGTGGGTTAGGCATATTTTAAGGAATTGTGGATTTGTGAAACTTCGTGTGTGCATTTGTTGAACTGTGTAAAATGTAAATAATTGTTGTATATTTCGCATTCTTTACACTACATTCTAAGCACCCACGGGTTTGAGTGAAAAAGGGGCCCTACACCCGGGTTCATGGGAATTTAAGGAGTGGAGGTGAATCTATCATCATGTTAGGTCTCCGACTTGCTTGATAATAGTGAAACCTCGTCTAGAGCTTTCTCTCTTTATAATGTGTTGTCGCTGGTATTCCATACCACCACAATATTATTATCTTGAGTGATGATACCTCTAGAAAACAGCCGTGTGAGTTATGAATTGTTGGGGAGTAGTTATTAGAGACCCCTAGATATTGTCCTATAGGTTCCCAAATAGGGGCAAAGAGCAAACACGCTCCGTGCCATTCGTTCTCATGCATTTTTGGTAAATAGCACTAGTTTATAGTTTTGCTAGTGATGTTTGGTTTCTTTAGAGTAATACGTAATCTTTTTAATACTACGTTGAGGCGCCATCATGCCCAAAACGTAGCATTAAAGTTGGATCTCTGCAGTTTCGTATGTGTGAATTACCCCTTTGTGTTGTTTTCTTTCCGTTTCATGCATGCACATCTGCATCATACCGTCACACATGCGTTGAAAATTCATGATGCATTCTTAGTTGCATGTGTTAGGTACCATGAGCCAACCATGTTGGGATCATAAACCCATTTCTAAAATTTAAAAAAAAAACACAAACAGCAAAACAAAATGATTGAGCATGGTACCTAATGCGTGGTTAATTAAGAAAGGATATCTCTTCGGGCATCTCAATCTCATAATTACATTTTCCATGCATAGCATGCGTATTCTTGAGTCTTTCATCCCTATGAAATGTTATTGAAGTATTGGCGATCAAAATTGCCATTCTCTGGGTTATGGGGTTGAACCAAGCTCGTGCTTTTACGAAAAGGTTCATCGAGTCAAGTTGAAGCATGGAAGTAACCATCTTGCAAAAATTGGGGCAAAAGATGGATCGTGTTACATCATTGCTTCGTCTACTGCCAAACACGTTTAGGATTGTTGATATCCTTGTTACTTCCAGCCTCACCTTGACAAAGATGTCATGGACCATGTTGAAAATCTAAATTGATTCAACCCCATGTCCTGCGTAAAAATTCGCAATACTTCAGCTAGGCATCATTTGCATACATCCATGCTGTTCATTGGTTGCGTTGCTCATTGCATTCTTTCCTTGAAAAAAAAAAGAACTTAATCATTGTTATAAAAAAGAAAAAGAAAGCACTTTACGGCGCCCTCACCGAACCTGTGATAGAGCTAGAGTAATGGGTGAAGTAGAGGAGGTACAAGAGAAGATGAAGGCCGACATGGAGGCCATGAAAGAGCAAATGGCCACAATGATGGAGGCCATGATGAGCGTGAAAAAGATAATGGAAGCCAATGCGGTTGCAATTGCCGCTACCAGCGTTGTTGCTAAGGTGAACCCGATGTCCCCATCCGGCATCAATGAATCATCCAACCTCAGATATGGTAGGCAAAGATTTGGGAAGTATGGGCGGCCCCCATGATGTGCAAATTCAAAACGAGCATGCTTTCCCGCCATATGGCTTGCCTCTCAACTATACGCCACCCAATGTGGCGTACACTCCCAATGAGAATGTCAATAACGCCACTCCTATACTCGTTGAGAGCCAACAACCTCAATCTGATCATGCACATGTCTCTTAAACCGTGGGGGAGACACATGAAATTCCCCATTACAATCTAGCCGACTTCGAGCCTTGGCTCGAATATGCCACTGAAGGGCAAGCAGTTGGTGGTATACCCCTTGAAAACACTTCGGAAGGCCCTCAGTATCACCCCCAGCTACACCTCTTGCATTCCACGACAAGTAAAAACCCTCATGCTATGGCAGAAATGGGAAAGTTGGATCATCTAGAGGAAAGGCTCAGGGCCATTGAAGGAGGTGAAGATTATGCCTTTGCTAACATAGGAGAGTTGTTCCTAGTACCCAATATCATCACCCCTCCCAAGTTCAAGGTGCTGGACTTTGACAAGTACAAGGGGACTACTTGCCCCAAGAACCATCTAAAGATGTATTATCAGAAGATGGAGGCATACGCAAAAGATGAGGAATTGCTGATACATTCCTTCCAAGAAAGTCTTACTAGGGTAGCTGTTACCTGGTACACTAAATTGGAACCTTCCCGAGCCAATTCTTGGAAGGACCTAGTGATTGCCTTCGTTAGGCAGTGTCAGTATAATGTCTTCGGATAGGATGCAACTACAGAACATGTGCAAAAAGGGGGCACAAATCTTTCAAAAGAATACGCCCAAAGGTGGAGAGACCTGGCAGCTCAAGTGGCACCTCAATGACGGAAAAAAAATGATGACAATGATAGTAGACACATTACCGGTATTCTACTATGAAAAGATGGTGAGCTACACACCTTCAAGCTTTGATGATATGGTCTTCACCGACGAAAGGATCGATGTGGGTCTAAAAAGAGGCAAATTTAGTCATCCTGCTTGGCCGAATGAGAAAACTGGGGCAAATGAAGAGGGTGAGGATGAAGGAGAAACCCGTGCTGTGACTGCCATTCCAATACAGCCAAGTTTCCCACCAACCCAACAATGTCATTATTCAGTCAATAACAAACCTTCTCCTTACCCACCGCCCAGTTATCCACAAAGGCCATCCCTAAAATCAACCACAAAGCCTACCTACCGCACTTCCAATGACAAACACCACCTTTAGCATAAACCAAAACACCAACCAAGAAATGAATTTTGCAGCGAGAAAGCCTGTAGAATTCACCCCAATTCCAGTGTCCTATGCTGACTTGCTCCCATATCTACTTGATAATTCAATGGTAGCCATAACCCTAGCCAAGGTTCATCAACCTTCATTTCTCCGAGAATATGACTCGAACGCAACGTGTGCTTGTCATGGAGAAGCCTTGGGGCATTCCATTGAGCATTGTAGGGGCCTGAAGCGTAAGGTGCAAGGTCTAATTGATGCGGGCTGGCTGAAATTTGAGGAGAATCACGTGTAAATCCTGACATTGACAAAAGATGCCACACATGGGGCAATTTTGAAAGTTGTTGTAGATGTCTCTAATGACTCATCAGGATTTTCAAGTTTGTACCATTATTGTAAACCACAGTTACAATGTTAAATGAAATGGATAAAATTGATATCTTTGTCCCTCATCCTCACACAAACGCATCTTTGCTTATTCAACTTTCACCGGAATGTGGGTACAAGCCATTGGTCTGTTTGCTCAAGCAACTTGTGCTCCTGAGTTTGGACTTCCAAGACCGTTCAATCAGAGATTACTCGTCTTGCACGTTGGTGGGGGTGCTGTAAAACAACGAGTAAAGTTCAAAACCAATAAGTTTCAAAAAAAATAAAAAAATAAAAAAAAGAGTTCAAAAAGAAAAAAAAAGAAGTATTTGATTGACTGTGTTTTCAAGACATTCATGTGACCTCATTTTATCATTCCGGAAAGTCTGTCTTTTAGAGATAAGTGAGTTATCAAGAATAGGATGTTGGACAAATGGCCTCAGTTACCTTAAGAAAAAGGGGGTTGAATTAAGATACGAAGATTATTCCCCAATTAAACTTTTACTCTCTCTTTTCGGATTAACAACCACACAGGGACAACCCTTCCCTTGTGTTCAAGAATCCTCTACAACAAGAGACCCACGGTCTCTTAATCCCTTTTCAGAAATAAGAAGAAGAGAAGAAGAGATCTCTCTTAAAAGAGATAGATTGTACAATGAAGATCAATCAAAATTCCTTATTGAATATGCAAGTGGTTGACCAAGGAATCTTTTTGAGAGGATAAAACATTTCAGTTCAGAAAAACTCTTAATCTTTTGAGAGGATAAAACTTTTTGGCAATGAAAACTCCCTTTAAGTTCGTGTTTCCAAGTCACCTTTGATGGTCATTCATAAAAAAATTGAATAGGTGTGACTCTTGGAAATTATTTTCTGAAAATCCCCTCTGGTAATCAATTACACATTATAAATTTTGAATTCAAATTTCTAGTGACTGTGATAAACATTTTCAACTGCCGGTAATCGATTACCATAGAGAAAATCTCAATTTGAAATGATAGAATTCTTTGGTCAAACCTTTTGTATTTTCAATTTGGAAACTTCTTCCTAAAGATTCTAGAGATCAACTTGATCATATATCTTGATTTTCTTGGATTCTTGTCTTGAGTAAAACTTAGAAGCACTTGATCCTTTAGCATCATCAAGACATCAAAACAACTTGCTTCTACATAGGAGTCATTTGACTTAAATCTATCAACTGAAAAATCCTTCAACTATTTGTCGTCCTTGGAAAATTCTTTTTGCAAGAATCAACTGCTTCTTTCATTCTTCCTCACTATGAGGTTGTGAAAACAAGACAACAATTGGTACCTCTAAGCCCTACACTGGGGCAATGAAAGGCACCATGCATAAACCTCAAACGAACCTAGGGGCAGATTAGAAGTTCTCACCCAATAGGTTCCTTGCTGCAAGGTCATGGCGAAAGACAATGATTGTGCCTCAAAGCCTTGCACTGGGGCAATGAAAGGCACCATGTAAAAACCTCAAGCGAACCTAGGGGCAGATTAGAAGTTTTCACCCAATAGGTTCCCAGGTACAAGGTCATGACGAAAGATAACAATTGGTACCTCAAAGCCTTACACTGGGGCAATGAGGGGCATCGTGCATGAGCCTCAAGTGAACATAGGGGCAGATCAAAAGTTCTCACCCGTCGATGTTTTTAAACAAGAAAAAAAAGGGGGAGACAAACCCTGGAATTTCAATAGATTGATTAAACGTCAAACGGCTCCATTGTCGTCACTCCAAAATGGACAAGTGACTAAATCAAACAGAACATACACTCAGAGGGAGTTCCCGGAGAGATTTGCAAAAGATAGGATAGGGTTGCATGAATTATCACCTTTTTCAAAAGGACAGTCAATCTGTGTTTTCCAAAAAGATTAAATCAAAATCAAAATCAAAAAATAGGGAAAGAATGTCATGAACATTGTACAACTTTCCATTGCATTGCATTGTTTCATGTGCGGTCAGCATTACCAAATTTCACAACAAAGGTTGCATGCGTCTGCATCCCTAAAAATCATGTTAACTGCATAGATTTCCTACATCTAGTGTCCAATCTTTTTGGATGACCGGCCCTCTCGATGAGTCGATCTCTTGCTTTCTCATAAAGGTGGACCCTTGGGTATTAGTACCTATCACCTTTAGAGGACTATATGTCCTCACCATCAGAGGGCTCACATCCTCGCCTGCAGAGGGCTGCATGCCCTCGCCTTTAGAGGGCTACGTGTCCTCGTTTTCAGTGTGCTCCATTTCCACACCTTAAGAGAATATAAGGTCCTTTGCCCTTAGATGCTTCACCGAGACTTGCGCTCCCGGTTAAGGGGCCAGTAGTTTCCTTTTATCAGTTCCTGGGCCACCCCCTGATATTGGAGGGCGACCAACTGTGCGAGCACATCCAGAGAGGGAGGCTATCACGCATCTGCTATGCATACCGGGGCAAGATTTCACCCGTGCCGCTGCAAAAAGATGAGTGTGGATCATGCGCACCAACATGACCACTTTTACATGGATATGGATGACATTGCTATTTAGTAACATTCTTCCCGGTGACCACAATGCCAATCTCCCCCTGCAGATGTATCGGTTGGTCTGTGCCGTCATGACATAGGTAAGTATGCACATGGTTCAATTGATTTCTGATGTCATCTATTGTTTGCAGGGATCGCGCCCACAAGACGCCCAGTGGGCCCGAAGAAGTCCAACAGGGCCCTGGGGTTTCCAACTCTGGTTAAGGGCCTCTGTCAGTCCTACAGGGTGCCCGTTCCCCCAACGAGGTCATGCCATCGTGACATAGGTAAGTATACAGATGGTTCAACTAATTTCTGATACCATCTATTGTTTGCAGGAATCGCACCCACAAAGACACCCAGTGGACCCGGAGAAGTCCAACAGGGCCCTGGGGTTTCCAGCTCTGGTTACGGGCCTCTGTAGTCCTACAGGATGCCCGTTCCCCCCGGCAAGGTCATGTCATCATAGGTAAGTATGCACATCGCTCAACTGATTTCTGATTTCATCTATTGTTTGCAGGGATCGCGCCTGCAAGACACCCAGTGGACCCGAAGAAGTCCAACAGGGTCTTGGAGTTGTCAAACTCTAATTACGGGTCTCTGTCAGTTCTACGGAGTGTCTGTCACCTCCAGCAAGGGCATCAGGCCCCCTACTAATCGAGCTTTCATCAAGAAGTATTGCGCCCCCAGGCAGGCACAGGGTGAAACACCACAGCAGCCTGGGGATGGCCAGCAGCGGGCAACAGATGCACCGCCATCACCTCTAGAGTTCACCTCAGCTCTCCACAAAAAGGTTAGAGCGTTGCTTACGACCCATGGCCGAGCAATAGGCAACCAAGTCCAGAGCCAAAGGTAAGCAAGGTACTAGGTCCGTGACCGACAAGCCATCAAGCGTCCAGCTCAAGACGCTAAAGAAGCGCTACTAGGAGGCAACCTAGTAACTTTTAAATCTCTGCTTGTTATTTGATCACCTTTGTTTCTCAAGTCATAGCAGGACACACCTAGTTGCTCATGATACTAGGAATTTAAATAAAACAAGCACAAGCTCGAAAGGTAGTCATACCTCACAAAATGTATGTATATGTGTATGTTTAGGTAGAAAGATACCTTGGATATGCATGTATGTAGCAAAAAAATACTTCACAAAATATATATATGTATGTTTAGGTAGAAAGATACCTTGAATATGCATGTATGTAGCAAAAATACTTCACAAAATATATATATGTATGATTAGGTAGCAAGATACCTTGGATATGCATGTATATAGCAAAAATATCTCACAAAACATATATATGTATGTTTAGGTAGCAAGATACCTTGGACACGCATGTATATGGCAAAATACCTCAAAAAAAAAAGAAAGTAAAAAGAGAGCGAGCAAGAAAAAAAAAAAAAAAAAATATATATATATATATATATATATATATATATATATATATATATATATAATAAAGGTTGTCTAGCTAAAAAAACAACATGCTTTTGAAAAGAGATGACTTCCAACTTTTCTTTGAAAAAATTTGCTGATCATAACTAGTTTTTGAAAGAATGCGTATACACCTGAAGGGTGAATGCTGTGAAAACTTTCCCGGGCGCCCAAAATGGACTCGAATGAATGCACAAATTGATAAAAGAACGTATTTTGGAAACACTGGGTTGACTAAAATAGAAAAAATAAATCCTAAGCCCTAGTGTCACATGACCATAAAAACTTGATGCTTGAGTGTCCACATGGGTGCATGCATGACCAATTTTGCATAAAATTTCCTAATCATCATTTGTTGCATGTGTATCATGGGAATAATGTGGGGACATCCCCTTTATCCCCGAACCGCTGGCCAAATCCTGACATGTATCATGACCAGCCGTTCTACAAGCCTTGAGCCAAAATCCCAACTCACCATAATCCTTACCCTCGGAAGAAAACACAAAGAGAAGGAAAATTCCTGATGCAAGCTCCATTGGAGCTTGTAGGCCTAGGATCTTCTTCATCAATGGATTCCTTTGCTTCTTGGAAGATGAATGGCAGCGGAATGGAGAAAGGGAAAGAGAGAGGAGACGCCACTTCAAGGAGAAGATGAGTCTAGAAGAAGCTCACCACCATAGGAGGCCATGGATAAGAGCTTGGAGGAAGAAGGAGATGAATGAAGGGAGAGGGAGAGAAGAGCACGAAATTTTGTGCTCTAAATGAGCTTTGAAATCTGAAGTTTAATATTCAAATCATCAAAGTTCAAAAAAATGCACACACATGACCTCTATTTATAGCCTAAGTGTCACACAAAATTGGAGGGAAATTCAAATTTCACTTGAATTTGAAATTGAATTTGTGGAGCCAAACTTTGGAGCCAAAATTTCACTAATTATGATTGGTGAATTTTAGTTATGGTTCAGCCCACTAATCCAAGATCAATTCCAAGATTCTCCACTAAGTGTGCTTAGGTGTCATGAGGCATGAAAAGCATGAAGGACATGCACAAAGTGTGACTATATGATGTGGCAATGGGGTGTAGTTAGCAAATGCTCACCTCCCCCTCTAAAATTTAATTGGATTGGGCTTCTACCAATTCAATTAAATTTATTTCCAACCACACACATCAAATATCCACTTAGTGCATGTGAAATTACAAAACTACCCCTAATACAAAAACTAGTCTAGGTGCCCTAAAATACAAGGGCTGAAAAATCCTATATTTCTAGGGTACCCTACCTACATTATGGAGCCCTAAATACAAGGCCCAAAAATAATGAAACCTTAATCTAATATTTACAAAGATAAGTGGGCTCGTACTTAGCCCATGGGCCCGAAATCTACCCTAAGGCTCATAAGAACCCTAGGGCCTTCTCTTGCATATCTGGCCCAATCTACTTGCAGTTTTCTATCCAATGCCCTTGCGGGGTAGGATTGCATCATTCCCTCCCCCTTGAAAAGGATTTGACCTCAAATCCCGAGGTTCTTGAAATTCTGGGCTTTTTCCCTCAACACCTGTAAAAATAACAAAAACATATGTATTAGTGGTGTTTAGTATGTTGAAGTAAGGTAAGGTCTGAAAACTCATTTCATGGGCATCTTCCCATGAAGGAACATGGTTCCTCACCAACTCAATGAGTGGTGCTACAAGTATAGAAAAATACGGGGCAAACCTTTTGTAAAAGTTTGTTAAGTCTTGGAAACCCCAAATTTTTCTTACACTTGGTGGAGCGGGCCACTCAGGAATGACCTTTATTCTCTTAGGGTTCATGGGAACCCCTTGATCACAATTTAAAAAATTAAGAAAAGTAAAGCAATAGAACATACCTTTTTCTGTATTTTCATGTTGATTATTCCTACCAAAAAATATGACAAACCTAAGGTGTCCCATATGAGTGCCTAAGTTTGTATTGAAACTAAAAATAAGAACAAACCTACCTAACGAGTCCCTATGTACACAAATCATGAAGATGTTGGGTGCACGAGTGATTTTACAAAAGAGTGTTGCACCACCCAAAGCATTCATCACACCACCTATTTTTGGGATTTGGCGCCTAATAATACCTATTTTGGGCACCAACAAAGCACAAAGATTTAATCTCTTGCGAACCAAACCCTCATCCAACAACTCCTTTACTTGAGGAATAAACTCAAGCCTAAGAGATGTGGCAATGCTAATCTTTTTACAAAGGAGAAAATGTGGAGGTTGTCTAAGAAGGGAAATTTCTTTAATATTTGTCTTTATTTCAAAATGTCTTTCCTTCTTAGCTAACCTCTTGGAGGAGACACTTACCTCCTTACACTCCTCCTTAACCATTAAAGGTTGTCCTTCTTCTTGGGGGTAGATCTCTTCACTAGATTCTTCCCCTTTTGCTTCTTCACTTTTACTAGAGGAAGGTGAAGTAGTAGCCTCATCTTGGCTACTATAAATGTCTTGGCCCCTCATAATCATGGTTTTCTTGGTGGGGCATTGAGAAGTAATGTGTCCTCTTCCAAGACATTTAAAGCACTTCATGGAGCTAGTCTTCTCTTGCATACTAGCCTTAAGGGGTTGCTTTTCTATTGTCTTACCCTTATCATCTTTGGGCTTAGAAGGTCTCACCCCTAAGATTCCTTGACCTTGGTCTTTCTTTGGATAAGAGTGAGAGCCATAAGATTTTGAAGTAGACTTCCTTTTAAGTTGTTGCTCTACCCTTATTTCCCAATCTAAATTAGCCTCTACATTGTCCTTCCCATGGAAGTATGGGAGTTTAATGTTAACCTCTTGAGGCTTTCTTTCATTTTCTCTCCTATGGGAGTGAGGTCTAAGATGTGACCTATGCCTTCCTTCATAATAGTCACGAAGTTCTTCACTTAGGCTCTTGCAAGAGTTATGACTACTATAGGAGACATGTTTTTCTCTTTTCATTTCTTTCATTATTTTTCTTCTTTCTTCCTCTCTTATTTTCTCTCTTTCATCTTGACTTATTTCTTCCACTCTTTTTTTACCTTTTTCTTTTCTCTCTTGTTTTTCTTTCCACAACTTAAGGGATCTCAACTCATCTAATATCTTATACAAGGGGTCCTTAGGAGTAGAACCCTCACCATTAACACTAGATGAAGAATGAAGACTCATGTTGGTTCCTAAGTTATGGTTCTTTCTTGTTGGGGCTTTGAAAACAAAAGGTAAAAGAAACTATGGTTGAAACTAGCCAAAATAAACACTAAAAGAGGTGTGAAAGATAAGGTAAAAACTAATTGGTAAAAGGCAAGCTATCTAGGTGGTTTGACAATGGAGGGTAAAAGAAATAAGCTATGAAAGTAAGCAAGAAATTAAAGTGCAAGAAATGCAAACTAGGCGGATCCTAAGAGTGTTTGGATGACCTCATTTAAGGTTCCCAACAAAACACTCACTATCCTAAGGGAAAATTGCCTAAAATTATTACACACAAATGGAAGTAGGGTGACCTAGCGGAGGCTCCCAACTTACTTCCAATGAAAGGCCTTTTTGTTACAAAATTTGAAAACAAAGCAAATTGCCAATTACAAAATTACAAAGAAAAAAAAAGTCCTCAATTGTGGTGGCTATTCTCTCTTTAGTGTTTCACTCAATTTGGAGTGCTTCTTAGTCCAATAGCTCTTAAGGTGGTTGGCCCCTTTCTTCTTGACTCAAATTCTTCAAGATATGGCACCAATCCTCCTTTCCAATTCCCTATATGGCAACTCACAACCAAGGAAACAAAGAGACAAGCAATAACCAAAGACCAAAAAAAAAATGAAATGAAAGCTAAACCAATAGAGTTTTAACAAGACAAATTTTCAAGGATTATTCAACAATTAAAGCAATTAAAAGCACAAAAAAGCAAGCTAGGACTCAAAGAAAAACCTAGAATGGCTCTAGAGTAGAGTAGAAAAACTCTAAAAAAAAAAAAAAAAAAAAAAAAAAAAAAGACTCAAGAAACCTCTAGTTTTGGCACTTGTTTTCACAATAATTTTCAATTGAAATTTCAGAACTAGGATTGGTATAAAATAGGCACCAATTATAGAACAAATTTTGAGCCAAAACAACAAGCACACTTTCCTTTCACTTTTTTTTTTTTTTCCTGGACACTGATTTTTCTGCCAACTTGTGAGATTTTTCTTATTTTTTCCTTTAATCCAAATCGCTTGGTTATTTTTTTATAATTTTCGTCCAGATGTCTAGAAAATTCAGTAAAAGTTTCAGCTCAAAAAACGTAGTGACCAATTCCCAGTAATTTATACAAGTTCGTATGTTCAAGCTGCCAGCACCAGCGATTTCAACCTAGAAATCAAGAGTAGTGTTTATGTTGCTTAAGGCTTGGATAGTTACAATTTGTGTTTGCTTATGCTCAATTATCTTGAATAACACAATTAAAGAGAGCTTAAGACTTATTTTGATTCACAAATCCAGCCACAACTCAGCACCACAACTCAACTTCATCATAGGCATCATGTAGGAAACTTAGAAAGCAAAAAAAAAGTTCAAGAACAAGACTACTTCTAGGAATTGATTTAGAACATGTTATGAACTAAATAACATGCATGAATTAGACTCAAAATTCAAAAGATAGGCTAAGAATGACAAGAATACATGAACAAATGTATCTAGAATTCAATTAACAAAATAAAATTCAACACAAACTTAGAACATAATGTGACAATTACTATGACTAAACATGACTCTAAGACAACATGGATTAAGTGATTTACACTTAGATTTTTGTGTTTTTTTTTTCTAATTATTTTGGAACAAAATTTAGATCTAAAGGTTCAGCACAAGAATATTATGAATGAAAATTGATAGAACCTAAAATCAACACAAAAACAAGATTCAAGAGTAGATCTACAAATTTTGAACCATAGAAATGCAAGAACAAGTGTAGATCTAAGATTTAATCGGTTTATTTATTTTTATTTTTTTTTGAATCTACTCTAAACAGCACCAAACCACAAGACAATGGAGGATATACATGGAGAATAAGATGAAGAACAAGGAATTAAAGAGAATTCACCGAACAAAAAGATAGAGGAAGCAAAAGAACATCACCTAGATGAAGATGCTCTTGATACCACATGATGCAAGCTCCATTGGAGCTTGTAGGCCTAGGATCTTCTTCATCAATGGATTCCTTTGCTTCTTGGAAGATGAATGGCAACGGAATGGAGAAAGGGAAAGAGAGAGGAGACGCCACTTCAAGGAGAAGATGAGTCTAGAAGAAGCTCACCACCATAGGAGGCCATGGATAAGAGCTTGGAGGAAGAAGGAGATGAATGAAGGGAGAGGGAGAGAAGAGCACGAAATTTTGTGCTCTAAATGAGCTTTGAAATCTGAAGTTTAATATTCAAATCATCAAAGTTCAAAAAAATGCACACACATGACCTTTATTTATAGCCTAAGTGTCACACAAAATTGGAGGGAAATTCAAATTTCACTTGAATTTGAAATTGAATTTGTGGAGCCAAACTTTGGAGCCAAAATTTCACTAATTATGATTAGTGAATTTTAGTTATGGTTCAGCCCACTAATCCAAGATCAATTCCAAGATTCTCCACTAAGTGTGCTTAGGTGTCATGAGGCATGAAAAGCATGAAGGACATGCACAAAGTGTGACTATATGATGTGGCAATGGGGTGTAGTTAGCAAATGCTCACCTCCCCCTCTAAAATTTAATTGGATTGGGCTTCTACCAATTCAATTAAATTTATTTCCAACCACACACATCAAATATCCACTTAGTGCATGTGAAATTACAAAACTACCCCTAATACAAAAACTAGTCTAGGTGCCCTAAAATACAAGGGCTGAAAAATCCTATATTTCTAGGGTACCCTACCTACATTATGGAGCCCTAAATACAAGGCCCAAAAATAATGAAACCTTAATCTAATATTTACAAAGATAAGTGGGCTCGTACTTAGCCCATGGGCCCGAAATCTACCCTAAGGCTCATAAGAACCCTAGGGCCTTCTCTTGCATATCTGGCCCAATCTACTTGCAGTTTTCTATCCAATGCCCTTGCGGGGTAGGATTGCATCAATTCCCAATCCAAGAAAGGGAGAAGACACAAAAAAAGAAGAGAGAATTCCCAATCCAAGAAAGGGAGAAGACACAAAACAGAAAGAAAATTCCCAATGAAAGAGTGGGAGAAAGCAAAAAATAAAAGAAAGGAAAATTCTCGATCAAGGATCGAAAGAAAACAGAAGAAATATGCAGAAAGGTCTTCGGACCAGACAATATCTGAACAATACAGATTTGTCACCAAGTAAACAAAAAAGAAAGGAAACCACGACCCAAAGTGGCCCTCTCCCTTTGATTGCCAACCAAAATCCTGTGCGCTAGCGACTTTCTCGCCACGCACTAAACAAAAACAGAAAAGGAGAAGGCAAAAACACTCAAAGCCAAATTCCCCACCTAAAAACCATTCCCAAAATAAGTTCTATTGATCCATGATCACGCATGTAATCTTTGATTTGATAGGAAATGATTTGCAAAATCAAGTCATGACATATCTATGGTTCGGAATTAGGATAAAACACTTACCTGTGTGAGATTGATACACTTTGAGTGATTTTCTCCTATCTTTGTTGGACCCAGTGTTTCCTCTAAATGGTCGTTTAGAAACGAAATGCTAACATCCAAAATCTCATTTACGGTTATGAGAAAATTTCATCAGCATACTCTCCTTCCCCGATAGACACATAATTTTTCATCCAAAAAACATTTGATGCTCTGATCAGTTGGAAGTTTTTTGTCTCTTTACTAAAGCATGTTCGCATTTTAGTGAAGAAAACGTTGAGACTATTTTTAGTCTCACAGTTATGAAGAACTACGTAGGTCTGAGTTCCTCATCACAAATTGAGGATACGTAGGAGCAAAAGTCCTGCTTTTGTCGACCACCCCACTTTTTGTTACCGTGACCCAAGGGTCTGGTGGCATGCGGAGCCACATGACCGTGGGATCCCCAATTTGTTAACGTTTGTTTCGTTTTCATTGACTTTTGTTTTGCACATACATATCGTTTGAGTCGTTACGTTAGTACTTGTTTCGTTGTTGTCAATAGTGTTTGTTGAAATTTTGGAACCTTGTAGAGTTTTTCATTTAGGAACGTTGTCCTAAAAATAAAATGAACCAAAAATCATGATAAAAAATAAAGAAGTGTTGTGAATAAAATGTCTGCGTATATAAAGAAAAAGGAAAGTGTGTATAAAAGGATTTTTTTGTGTGTAAATGATGCGTGGAAAGGAATTCTTGTGTGTGTGAGCAACGAGTGTATATGAAGAAACTTTTGTATGAACCATAAGTGTGTTGGGAAAAATGAAAAAATCTTTGAACGTAAATAGGGTTTGTATATAGACCGTGTGACGTAAAGAGAAAGAGTTCCAATGCGTGTACAGAAAAAGTTTGTCATGTAGATGTACAAAGAAAAGTTTTCCTCATAAAGGACCACAGGTGTATAATTTTGTGAATATATAAAGATGAAACAAAAAGGAAAAAGAAAGAAAGACCGCGAAGGTCGACATGTTATAGTTAAGAAGTATAAATCATTCGTAAAGAGCAAACATATCTTCTGGAAACAAGGGACTGATGCTAAGAGTTTATTTTCCGGAATGACCGAGATAAGAATGGATGAATTCATTAAACTGATGAAAGAACATAACTTGGAAACGTTGGGTCTGTTTGTGTAAATTCCCAACCGTAGTATCACAATGCCATAAACGGGATGCTTGAGTGCCCACCTGGCTGTAGCCATGACTAATTTTGCACGTTGTTTTCGAATCATCATTGTCACGCGTGCCTCATGGAACAATATGGAAGCTCGGCCCGAAATCGACACCTTGACACCCAAATTTGTTTCGCCCCAGATATCAAGATTGGGTTCCCACGATAAAAGACCCCATTGAAACACAACCTTAGACATTTTGAACCTTGGCCTATAAAAAATAATCCTCATTCCTTCCCCGAAGCAAAGGACAGCGGAATCTCCTCAAGGGAGGGCGAATAGAATGCTAAAACCCGATTTCCCAAACAAAAGGATGGGAAAGGAGAAGTGAAAAGAAAGAAAAGGAAGAAATGGAAAGAAAGAAAAAGAAAAAAGATGAAAATAAAGAAAAGAACAAAAAAGAAGAGGAAAGATTCTCGGTAGAAGGTCGAAAGGAAGTGAAAAGGGAAAAGAAGCAATTCTCGATCAATGAAGGAAATAGGGCAAAAATTCTTCAAGCCAGATTGCCACTCGAAATCATTTTTTGACTGGCAATATCCCACCCCACATGAACAAAGAGGAAAAGACCGAAACACCCAGCTTCCTCTCCAAAAACACCACCCTCGAGAAAATCCTATTGGTCCGTGATCGTACGTTTGATCTTTGATTCGATAGGAAGTCGTGTGCAAAATAGAGTCATTATGCAGTTATGGTTTGGGAATAGGATAAAACACTTGCCTTGGGGGTTTTATACACTATGAGTGATTTATTTTTAGCTTAGCCCAATGTTTCCCCTGCATGTTCATTTAAAAGATAAAAGTTGACATCCTACCCTTCATTCTCGATTACAAGGAAGATTACCCTTAGCAAAAGTATATTTTTTCTCTAAGATATGGTGCTTCGCGAATGATTTATTTTTCTTTGCAAAAAGCATGTTTGCTTTTGTAGTTGGAAAGCCCCCGTGGATCGTTCGGTCCTGCCGACCAACCCTTTTTCGGAGCCCCATGAATTGCGTTTTCGTTCATGTGTCCTCCACCTTCGAGTTTGGAGCTATGCATAGTGATTGCTTAGTGCAATTCTCCATTCTCCCCTTTTTTCGGAGCCCCATGAATGTTATTGCCTAGCGTTGTTCATGTGTCCTCCACTTTCGAGTTTGGAGCTGTGTTTCATGATTGCCTAAGTGCGGACCCTCAAGGCAATCCTCCATTCTCCCCCTTTTTTCGGAGCCCCATGAATGTTATTGCCTAGCGCTGTTCATGTGTCCTCCATTTTCAAGTTTGGAGCTGTGTTTCATGATTGCCTAAGTGTGGACCCTCAAGGCAATCCTCCATTCTCACCCTTTTTCGGAGCCCCATGAATGTTATTGCCTAGCGCTGTTCATGTGTCCTCCACTTTCGAGTTTGGAGCTGTGTTTCAGGATTGCCTAAGTGCGGACCCTCAAGGCAATCCTCCATTCTCACCCTTTTTCGGAGCCCCACGAATGTTATTGCCTAGCGCTGTTCATGTGTCCTCCACTTTCGAGTTTGGAGCTATGTTTCATGATTGCCTAAGTGCGGACCCTCAAGGCAATCCTCCATTCTCCCCCTTTTTCGGAGCCCCATGAATGTTATTGCCTAGCGCTGTTCATGTGTCCTCCACTTTCGAGTTTGGAGTTGTGTTTCATGATTGCCTAAGTGCGGACCCTCAAGGCAATCCTCCATTCTCTCCTTTTTTCGGAGCTCCATGAATTGCCTTTTCGTTCATGTGTCCTCCACTTTCGAGTTTGGAGCTGTGTTTCATGATTGCCTAAGTGCGGACCCTCAAGGCAATCCTCCATTCTCCCCTTTTTTCGGAGCTCCATGAATTGCGTTTTCGTTCATGTGTCCTCCACTTTTGAGTTTGGAGCTGTGTTTCATGATTGCCTAAGTGCGGACCCTCAAGGCAATCCTCCATTCTCCACCTTTTTTCGGAGCCCCATGAATGTTATTTTCTAGCGCTGTTCATGTGTGCTCCACTTTCGAGTTTGGAGTTGTGTTTCATGATTGCCTAAGTGCGGACCCTCAAGGCGATCCTCCATTCTCCCCTTTTTTCGGAGCTCCATGAATTGCCTTTTCGTTCATGTGTCCTCCACTTTCGAGTTTGGAGCTGTGTTTCATGATTGCCTAAGTGCGGACCCTCAAGGCAATCCTCCATTCTCCACCTTTTTTTGGAGCCCCATGAATGTCATTGCCTAGCGCTATTCATGTGCCCTCCATTATCAAGCGCGAAGCCTCTGGTGACTGGGAAACACGTTCTTCTGTTGTTTTCCGGATCGGTTCCTTCGCCAAATATGTGTATATGTGTATATGTATATTATATTCGTTGTTCTGGTTGTTGTTTGTATTTTGTTTTGTGCAGAAGAAAAAAGAAGGAGTAGAGACGAGAGTCGTCATCACGGAAAGGGCAGGACGGACGAAATCAGTGTCCTATCTTTGCTTTCCTCTTATCTCCGATGAGAGGTAAGTAAAGAGGGGCAACTGTCATACCCTAATTTCGTCCGGGGATTATTATTTGATGATATACAACCTTTGATTGGCCGCTTCGAGACACTTGGCGTCCTTTATTGCACAATGAATGAAGTTCTGAGACGTGTCAGAAATCAAAAGGAAGCACGCTTGCGCAATCCATGAAATTTCGTAATATGGCGGAAATCGAAAAAGAGGTGTTTTTGCGCAATCCGTAAGTTTCCGTAACTTCTTCGAAAGCTAAAAAAGAGTAAATACATAATCCGTAAGGATTCGTAACCTTGCGGAAGAAAAATAAGTATCGTTACGAAATTCGTGAAGTTTCGTAACGTAACGGAAAAAGAATTGCCAAAAAAATAGAAGGGGGTTCATTTAGTAAAAAGGGGGGTACAAATAGCAATCTAGCCCACTTGGGCCTTCCAGATCCTTCCTCCAGAAGGCTGTTGCTTCTAGAGGAAGCAACCTTGCTCGCCTGGGCGAGCTGAGTTCGCCTGGGCGAGTTGGGTGGCAAGCTCCTCCCCTATTTTGCTATAAATAGGGGGAGGAGTGAAGAATAAAAGGGTTCAGCCTTCTTGGCACATCTCTCTCTCTCGAAATTGCTGAGGAAAATTATTTCCGTGAAGAAAATCCAAGCCGAGGCGCTTCCGTAACGTTTCCGTGAGTAATTACGCGAAGATTCTCGACCGTTCTTCAACATTCATCGTTCGTTCTTCGTTTTCTTCAGTCTTCAACGGGTAAGTACCTCAAACCGAACTTTTCAATTCATTCTATGTACCCGTGGTGGTCCACATTTTGTTTCATGTATTTTTATTCTCGTTTTCATTTGCTTTTTATACCCCCTTTTGACGTGCTTAAGCCATTTATTTAAGTCATTTCTCGCCTAATCTAAAAATAAAATAAATTTCCACCGATCGTTTGAATTGTATCATCCGTTAATTTCGGTTAAAATGAATTCTGACCGTTCGGTCGTGCCGTAACCACGTTGGAAATCAAAAAAGGAGGTAAAATAATAATATAATAATCAAAAAATGCCCCTTTTAGTAAAATAAAGCGAAAAATCAATCGGACGTTTTCTCTTTGGGATTTCTCATTCTTAATTGAATTGACTAATAACTAAAGTGAAATTAAGGCTAAAATCAACTCGCCTAGTCAAGCTCGTCCACAAAAATAGGGTTTTGAAAGTTTATCATTTCAGTTTCTTACCAAGTAAAATGGATCATTTTTAAGGTCCAACACCTTAAAATGATCATCTTTCAAGTAAAAAGAATCACTTGATTCATGCATAAGAAAGAACAACGTAGGTCTGATTTCCTCTTTGATGGAGGGTACGTAGGAGCAAAAGCCCTGCTTTTGTCGACCTCAAAAAATAAAAAGAAATAAAAGTTAAGGTAACACAATTTCCACAATTCTAAAAAATAGGCTGTTGTCCTTTGAGACAAACGTGAGAGGTGCTAATACCTTCCTCAAGCGTAAATACAACTCCCGAACTTAGAATTTTCATTTTGACCGGTTTCCTTCGGTTTTCCCGACATTTTCCACAAATAAACGTTGGTGGCAACTCCGCGCATCTTTCCTCCTTTGGAAAGCGCACCCGTGAGCCTCGCCTTCGCTCGCCCGTAGAAGGGCACGTTGCGACAATTGGCATAATTTCCAACTCTCCTAGCCTCCTACACATGGAGAGTGGCATCAAGTTAATGCTGGCTCCCAAATCAATGAGAGCTTTTCCAACAGACACAGAACCAATAGAGCTTGGAATTGTGACACTCCCAGGATCATTGTGCTTCGGTGGGAGGATTCTTTGGAACACTACGCTGCAATTTCCTTCCACAACAATATTGTCACTGTGAATGGCGCTTGTGTTGTCACATTTTATGGGAATATGGTCTAATACAATCCCATAATCAGATAGTTGTTGTTTCATATCAATCATGTAAACATTATTTTCTCTAAAACCTATATGCTCAATATCTTTATCATGCTTATGCTTGATAACACATTTTTCAGAATCAAAAGATACCTTATATTGAAAAAATTTCATGAATGACTCTTAAGCAAGTAATTCACATATCATATTAAAAATCATGCAAGAATCATAAACATCATCAAATATTTGTTTTAAAAAATAAACTTCATGCTTTGAGAAAGAAAAATAACTCAATCAAACATATAAGCATAAACTCATAATAGCAATCAATCAAGATAAACAAATAAAATTTTGTTAGTCATCATATAACAAGTTAATTGAGAAGAAAATTTCAACCAACTTAATTTAAAAGAGAATGGTTTTGATGTTACCTTTTTCATGATTTAAGTGCCTAGATCTTCAAAGATGGAAGTCAAACTTTTGCTTTTTACTTAATCTTCTTGAGAGATGTTCTCATTGCATAGTCCTTGGATAGAAGGTTAATCTCCTTCTCCGAACCATCGGATGAGTCATTGTCATCCCATGCAATATACGCCTTCTTGTATCTTCTTTCTTCATGACTTTTCTTCTCATTCTTCTCAGGCCATTGCTCGTTAAAGGGGCAATTTGCTTTGATGTGACCAAGTTGGTTGCACTTGTAGCATCTAAGAGTTGGTTGAAATTTTGACGCCTCTCGATTCTTCTTTTCTTGACAAATTTGTGAAACTTCTTCACAAAGAGTGAGAAATATTCTTCATCTTCTGATTCTTCATCTTCTTCTTCTTGTATTGAGGAGGAGGTTTTGAGTGCTATGCTTTGTTTCCTCTTGTTGGTTTCTTCATTTTGATTTAGTCGTTGGAGTTCCATCTCATGTTCCTATAATTTGCCAAAAAGGGTGGCAAGAGACATGGAAGAAAGATCTTTACTTTCAGAAATGGCAGTTACCTTAGGCTGCCATTCCCTACTTAAGCTTCTCAAAAATTTATTAATTAAATCTTCATTAGGAAAAGTTTTTCCTAAGGAGGCAAGGTGATTAACTATGTGTGTGAATCTTTTCTACATGCTTTGAATGTTGTCATTTGTGTTCTTCCTAAAGAGTTCATATTCATGGGTCAGTGTATTAATCCTAGATCTCTTAACATCAATTATGCCTTCATGTGTGAGTTGAAGTGTGTCCCACATCTCCTTAGCACTTGTGCAGTTTGAGATTCTAAAATATTCATCTATTTCTAGGGTAGAAGTAATAATGTTTTTGGCTTTAAGATTATATTAAACTCTTCTTCTATCTTCTTCAGACCATTTATCTCTAGGTTTTTCTATTTTTCTGTTTGTTGATGTGCTTCCATCTATTATGGAGGTAACATAAGGTCCTATTTCTATGGCTTCCCAAATGTTTAAATCTATGGCTTCAATAAAGATTTGCATTTGGGTTTTCCAATAGTGGTAACCCTCACCATTAAAGATAGGTGACCTATGGATGGAGTTTCCTTCGGGAAACAAAGAATTTGAGGAGGCCATGAATCTTGAAGTTGTGAAACTTTTCTCAAGAAACCTGCTCTGATACCACTTGTTGGATCAAGTGGCCTCGAAATAATTCAGAAGGGGGGGTTGAATTAATTATGATTGTGTCTTGACTAATTAAAAATTTATCCTTCTTAATATTACTAGATTCAATTAGGCTTTACTACTAAGTTATGAGAAAGTAAAGAGCAGAAACAATAACTTAGACAAAAGTAAAGCGGAAATAAAAAGTACACAGCGGAAAGATAAAGATTATAGGGAAAAAGAAGAAAAACACAAAATTTATACTGGTTCGGCAACAACCTGTGCCTACATCCAGTCCCCAAGCAACCACCGGTTCTTGAGATTTCCAATAACCTTGTAAAATCCTTTACAAGCAAAGATCCACAAGGGATGTACCCTCCTTTGTTCTCTTTGAACAACCAAGTGGATGTATCCTCCACTTGAACTGATCCATAAGAGATGTACCCTCTCTTGTTCTCAGTATTACAACCCAAGTAGATGTACCCTCTACTTGTACCACAAAGGATGTACCCTCCAATGTGTTAAGACAAAGAATTCTTAGGCGGTTAGTCCCTTGAATCTTTGTAAGGGAAAACAAAAGATATCTCAGGCGGTTAGTCTTTTGAAATATTTTGTTTAAAGGGAAGAGGAAGAATCAAAAGAATTCTCAGGCGGTTAGTCCTTTGAATCTTTTGGCAAGAGGAGGAAGGAAGAAACAAAAGAATTCTCAGGCGGTTAGTCCTTTGAATTCTTCTGGCAAGAGAGAGAGGAATGAAGAAAAAGAATAGCACAAGTTTTTGGTCAATGAACTTTTCTTGAATAAAGAAAGTATTGAACAAAAACTTTTAGAAGAATGCTTTGAATGAATGAAAGAAATCTGAAAGTTGTTACTCATATTGAAATTTGTGCCATGGTCACATATTTATGCCATTTGATGACTCAAGTTAAAATTTTATGACTCTTGGAAATTTCTTCAAAACTAGTCACTTTTTAAAAGTTGTGACTCTTTTGAAAACTAATCACTTTTAAAAGTTATGACTCTTTTGAAAACTAGTCACTTTAAAGGTTGTGACTTTTGAATATGAATGTGAACATTACATATGGCTTCTTCCACAGTGTTTCTAAACGTTTTGATTTTCAAATTTAAACATGAAGAGTCACATTTGTTGATGTGTAATCGATTACTCAGTCCATACACAATGCAAAGGATCAACATGTTGAATGTCAACATTACATAGAAACATGGGTGAAGGAATCCCAACGAGAGGTGTACCTAGGAGCTTACTTGAATCAGTAAGTAGTATTTATGTCCTTGGTTATAAAGAATGTTTGCATTATATGTAACTAATTCTTTCATATTCAGGGCCCATTGGCAGCTGGTTGTTTTGTGTCCTAGGAACGATGTTGTTGTCTGGTTCTATTCATTACGAAAGAAGCCTAATATTCATATCAAAGATGCAATTAACAAGTTTTATATTATAGCTCATTTAATCTATTCTAAAGTTGGATACATAAATTGTTTTATCATCGTATATACGTTGATGTTTTTTTTTTCTAACCAGTGCAATGAAGACATTAAAGATCACTGTAGATGGTAAAAATGATCAAGGTCCTCCTAAGTGGATTGAAGTAAAGGTTAGTCATTTAACTAAATCTTATTTCCAATTGATGATGTTTACATGGTAACTTCATAATTATTAGATTCAATTATTTTTCATATTGAATGTAGAGCCATGTTCAAAGTGAAGGCTATGAGTGTGGCTATTATGTCATGCATTGGATGTGAAACATAGTAAGCGAGTGTTTAAAGAATGATTGGAGCATGGTAAATTTACTTGAACAACTTTAAATTATTAGTTGACTATCACTTTTTACTCATTTTACATGTATGTGACTTATTTGTATACTTCTTATTTTATAGTAGTTTGGTGATGGCACACCATTAGACTTGGAGACCATAACAACAATTCGCAAGAAATGGGCAGCATATTTTGTAAAAGTTAAACACATTCGATGTAGAAAGGCTTAGATGATATAGGATGAACCACTATGGTGTATTTTGTAACATCTCAATTTTTCGTAAATAAATTTAAAAAGCTTTTTAGTAAATAAATAAATAAATAAATAAATAAATATAGAGCAAATAATAGGCTATGTACCCTAGGTATAAATAGCTATGTTAAGCAAGATGTCTCCTCTTCCCCTCTTTTCGTTTTTCTCTTTTCTCCACTCAAAACCCTTTTTTTTTCGCAGCCCATCAAACCTATCTCAGAAAAACGATGATCTCGGACTCGTTCACCATTGGATCGTCGTTCAATTTGAGCACCATGTTCGCAACCCAATTTTGAGCATTCTCACCGTTGGGAATTTCAATATTATGTTTGAGCGGAAAGAAATACCTTTCGCATCGTAGCCTTTTTCTTTCCCGCAGAAACCCCAAATGGTCTCAGTAAAACTACTATCCCGGTTTCGTTAACCGTTAGATTTTCATGAAATTTTGATATGTGGTTTGTGGTTCTTTTCCGAACACCATCACCGTTGGGATTTGCGAGATAATAGTCATGTAAAGAGAAAAAGGAATCACACCAAGACAGTACAAGCGGAGGCTTCAATCCCTTCTCTGTCTCTCTAACGTTTGAAAACTCTATCAGAGCAATTAGAGGAAAAAAATTGGAGGAATCTTAGGGAATCGCTAGAGATGCTGCTATCGTTGGCTGAAGACATGTGAGTCCGCTTAGAGGTAAGAGATGAGTTATTCATAATTGGGGATTAGTGAGAACATGTGTAGGGATCCTTAGAGATATCAATTGGAATGAGTTTTGGGGTATTTTTGCAATTTTCATTTTATCCTTTTAATTATTACAGTGAATTATATATGTTTGATGGATCAGTTGATGTCCCAATGAGAAATTGCTATGAAATTGATGTGTTTTTGTGTTGAGTGTGAACCCCTTAGAAAAATTAAGCTCTTTTTATTAACGTAAATTATATTTTAAATAATATTATTCAATGACTTATTTTATATAAATTATTATCTTGTTCTAATTTTTCTACAACGATGATCAACATGTTATGTGTATATAATTATTGTAATACTAGAATAATAAATTAAAGAAAATTGTAAGGTTAATGTCTAGTGGTAATTTCTTTTGATGTAATATTAAATTAATTGTTATAGAAATCCTTTGATTAAAAACAATGTAGTTTAATTTACTATATACATATACATATATATGTTTTGTATCATGCAAATATTATTATTGTGTGATGTGTATGAGTTATAAGGTGTAATAAGTTATTATAATGGTATTATAATATTATAGTGAAGATTGAGTAGTACAAAGTTGAATGTGTCAATTTGCGAGATATATGTAAAAATGAGATGATTGATGTGATATTATGAGATGTTAAATTGTGGGCATGATATTTGATTGTGAATAAGTGTGTGTGTTTGACACTTGATGTGACAATAATTATATTGTGAGCTATGAATTATACAATAACCCGATCAGTGTTATCTTGAGAAAAGCGTTGATGCGCAGTGTTTAAGAGAAAATGTAGATTTCATATTCAGGAACCAGTGTTAAATTGTAGCGCAATATGTTAAACGTGTTTGAAACACGAGTGAGGTCGGGGGTATTGTATAATTCATGAGCAGTGCTTATTGTCGCAACCTACCCTTCGACGGGAGGGCGACGCGTGACTCGCGGGATGCGTGATCCACAAAAGGAATACGCGCGGAGTCGCCACCAACGTTTATTTGAGGAAAACGTCAGAAAAACCGGAAAAAACGCGATCTACGAACTTTTAAGTGAAAGGTTCGGGAGTTGTATTTACGCACGGGGAAGGTATTAGCACCCCACACGTCCGTCCCAAGGGACGGCAGCCTTTAATCGAATGTGCAAACATGACCTTGATTTTTTATGTTCCCTTTTAAGTCCTTATATCCTTTATACCCTTTTTTTATTTTTCTCTTTTTGTGGTCGACAAGGGTGTTTCCCTTTGCTCCTACGTATTCCTCAATTGCGATGAGGAAATCAGACCTACGTAGTTCTTTCTTATCAAGTGATTCTTTTTTACTTTAAGAGGTGATCATTTTAAGGCGTTGGACCTTGAAAATGATCCATTTTACTTAGTGAGAAATTGAAATGACAAACTTCAAAAACCTATTTTTGTGGACAAGCTTGACTAGGCGAGTTGATTTTAGCCTTAGTTTCACCTTAGTTATTAGTCAATTCGGTTAAGAATGAGAAATCCCAAAGAGAAAATGTCCGGTTGATTTTCCGCTTTATTTTACTAAAAGGTATATTTTTGTTATTATATTATTATTTTATCTCTTTTTGATTTCCAACGTGGTTACGGCACGACCGAACGGTCGGAATTTATTTTAACCAAAGTTTATGGATCATACAATTCAAACGTTCGATGGAAATTTATTTTATTTTTAAGTTAAGCGAGAAATGACTTAAGTAAAATGGCTTAAGCACATCAACAGGGGGTATAAAAAGTAAATGAAATGAGAAAAAATACACGAAACACAATGTGGACCACCACGGGTACATAGAATGAATCGAAAAGCTTGGTTCAAGGTACTTACCCGTTGAAGATCGAAGAACGATGAAGAACGAATGAAGAACGTCGAAGAACGGTTGAAACCTTTGCGAAATTCTTCACGGAAAACGTTACAGAAACGTTTCGGAAGCGCCTCGGCTTAGATTTTCTTCACGGAAACAATTTTTCCAAGCAAATTCGAAAGAGAGAGAAGTGCCTAAGGGGCTGAACCCTTTTCTTCTTCACTTCCTCCCCTATTTATAGCAAAATAGGGGAGATGGTTGCCGCCCAGCTCGTCCAAGCGAGCTCAGCTCGCCCAGGCGAGCCAGGTTGCTTCCTCCAGAAGCAACAGCCTTCTGGAGGAATCTTCTGGAGGGCCCAAGTGGGCCTGGTTGCTATTTGCACCCCCAATTTTACTAAGTACACCCCCTCTGCTTTTTTTTGGTAATTATTTTTTCGTAAAGTTACGGAAACTTACGAATTTCGTAACGATACTTGTTTTCTTTTCGTAATGTTACGGAACCTTGCGGATTACATAATCATCCCCTTTTTGACTTACGGAATGTTACGGAACCTCACTAATTATGCAACGATGCTTCCATTTGATTTCCGGTGTGTCACGGAACCTTACGGATTGTGCATCAATATTTTCTTTTGTTTTTCGGCATGTCCCGGAATTTCACAAATTGCCTAATGATGGATGCCAAGCACCTTACAAGGACCAAACAAAGGTCGCTTGTCATCAAGCAAAGGTCCCCGGACGAAATTAGGGTATGACAGTTGCCCCTCTTTACTTGTCTTTTATTGGAGATAAAAGGAAAGTAAAGATAAGACACTAATTTCGTTCCTCTCGATTGACGAGAGTCGCGGGTGACCATAAAATCTCCGCATGCAAATGACTTGTTGTTCCCGAGGGAACAAAAGGTGCAGAAGACGATGTCAGTCTCTGCATGCTATCAAGCGTTCTGTCTTACAGATAGCAAAAGAATGTTTATACGGATAACCACTCGGGTATTTCCTCCCGTCAGCGTGACTCAAAAGTCAGTATGACAGATCTTGTGAGTGCGGAAGATGATGTAAATCTCCGCGTGTCATCGGGCCCGCCGCCTCTGGATGACAAAGGGTGCAGAATGACCAAATTTTGTCTCTGCGTGCCATCGGACACGACTGTGTCTGAATGGCAAAGGGGTGCGGAATGACCAAATTTTGTCTCCGCGTGTCATCGAGCCCGCCGCCTCTGGATGACAAAGGGTGCAGAATGACCAAATTTTGTCTCTGCGTGCCATCGGACACGACTGTGTCTGAATGGCAAAGGGGTGCGGAATGACCAAATTTTGTCTCCGCATGTCACATGACCTCAGGGTCAGTATGACAGAGATTGTGGGGCGGCCGACAAAAGCAAGGCTCTTGCTTCTACGTATCCTCCAATGAGGAACTCAGACCTACGTAGTTCTAGATAACTTGTGAGACTTGAAAAAGTCTCCACCGGAAGATGCTGACATCTCCGGAAAGGGCGCAGATGACCACATTGGCCTCTGCTCATCAATCACACTTGGGGTCACTGAATGACGAGGTGCAGATAACCGTAAGGTGTCTCCGCGGGCTACCAGCTCTTGGGTCATGACAGCAAAAGGTGGTGTGGTCGACAAAAGTGAGGCTCTTGCTCCTACGTATCCTCCAATGAGGAACTCAGACCTACGTAGTTCTTGATAACTTGTGAGACTTGAAAAAGTCTCGGTGTTTTCTCCACTAAAATGCAAACATGCTTTAGCAAAGAGACAAATATTCCAACTGATTAGAGCAGCATATGCTTTTTTTTGAGTGAAAAACAATGCGTCTACCGGGGAATGAGAGTATGTTGATGAAATCCCTTCATAACCATAAATGAGATTTTGGATGTTAGCATTTCGTTTCTAAATGACCATTTAGAGGAAACACTGGGTTCGACAAAAATAGAAGAAATCCACTCAAAGTGTATCAATCTCGCACAGGTAAGTGTTTTATCCTAATTCCGAACCATAGATATGTCATGACTTGACTTTGCAAATTATTTCCTATCAAATCAGAAATTACATGCGTGATCATGGATCAATAGGACTTCCCTTGGGAATGGGTTCTTTTGTTGGGTTTTCGGCTTTTGCGTATTTTTGGCCTTTTCCTTTTTGGTTTTGCGCGAGGCGAACAAGTCACCGACGCACAAGATTTTGGTTGGTAATCAAAGGGAGAAGACCACTTTTAGGTCATGGTTTCCTTTTTCTTTCTTTTGTTCATTTGGTGACAATTCTGTATTGTTCAGATATTGTCTGGTCCAAGGACCTCTCTGCACATTTCTTATGGTTTCTTTGACCAGGAGCTTTCTTCTTTTTTACTTTCTCCCATTCTTTGGTTGGGAGTCTTCTTTCTTTTCTTTTTTCTTTCTCCCACTCTTTGATTGGGAATTTCCTTGCTTCCTTTTTTCCTTGGATTGGAATTTTTCTTTCTCTTTTTCTTTGATTGGAAATTTCCCTTCTCTTCTTTTTTGCTTCCGAGGGTAAGGATTGACATTCTCACCCTGGGTCAAGGTTTATGGTGAGTCAGGATTTTGGCTCAAGGTTTGTAGAATGGCTAGACATGATACATGTCAGGGTTTGGTTTGGTTCAAGGATAAAAAAGGGATGCCCCACATTATTTCCATGACACAAAATGCAAAAAATGATGATTTGGAAACTTTATGCAAAACTGGTCATGCATGCACCTATGTGGACGCTCAAGCGTCGAATTTTTATGGTCATGTGATGCTAGGGCTCAGGATTCATTTCCTCTATTTTAGTCAACCCAACGTTTCCAAAATATGTTCTTTTATCAATTTGTGCATTCATCCGAGTCCATTTTGGGCGTCCGGAAAAATTTTCACAGCATTCACCCTTCAGGTGTACACACATTTTTTCAAAAACTAGTTATGATCAGTGAATTTTTCAAAGAAAAGTTGGAAGTCATCTCTTTTCAAAAGCATGTTGGTTTTTCAACTAGACAACTTATTTTTCTTTTTCTTACTTGCTCTCTTTTTTCTTCTTTTTTTTTCTTATTTACTTGCTCTCTTCTTTCCTTACTTGCTCTCTTCTTTTTAGTTCATTTTTTTCTTTTCTATTTTTATCTTTATCATGATTTTTGTTTGTTTTATATATTTTTTTTGACGATGTTCCAAAACGAAGAACTCTACACGGTTCCAGAATTTCAAACATCATTGATAGTAATGATATATAAACACTAACGCAACAATCCAAACAAAAATCTATGCGTTGTACAAATGACAATCGAAACAACAAAAACAAACATTAGTCTCTCAAGTCAAAACAATAACATAACATAAAAAATGATAAAAGAAATATGAAAGAAAACATGAATCTGGGGATCTCCCAGTCATGTAGCTCCACTCTCTCTCAAGAAGTCAAGCAAATCGGCCATCTCCTCGTCCTCGTGGGCCTCTTCTCCATCGCCGGGAGCTTCTAGGGGCGCCTCTCCTGCTTGGGCCTCGGGCCAATCTTCGGGCCATGCAACCTCTGCCCTGAACTGGTCTGGAGTAGGGCATGAAAAAGAAGCGAAGCCATGGCTCTGCATGCTGAGGCTCATCTGGTACTGACAATCATGGGTCTGTACATGTGCTCGGTGGTTGGCCGCCTGCTGGCGAACCAAATGCCGTAAATACTGCTCCATGTCAAATGCCCTAGCCTGGCCAGCCTGATGAGGTGGTGGTGGCGCGCCTGCGGCCTGTGGAGCATCACCCTGAGCCTGTCTCTGGGTACAGTACTTCTCAGTAAAAGCCCGGGTGATAGGCGGCCGAATCACCTTGGTAGGTGCAATGGGGACTCCGAACGACTGGCAGAGTCCTGTGATCAGTGCGGGAAATCCCAGGGCCCTGTTGGACTTATCTGGATCCAAAGGGTTCCTGGTAGGCGCCATACCTGCAAAAATATAAATGGCATCAGCGATTAACTGAGCCACATGGACGCTCATCCGCGTCAGGATGGCGTACACCAGCTGACACTTCGGCAGGGGGAGGTCGGAATTATGATCGCTGGGCAGGATGTTGCTGAGGAGTGATCGAGGCCGTACCCGAATCAAATAAACATGAAAATGCAGTAACTAGGAAGTGATCCTAGGTCGTTTCCCAACGAGCAGTGACAAGCCAAATGTTCATAATATACTTACAGTAACAGTAACGATGGGGGGGGGGGGGGGTTTGGTTGTTTGGTAATTAAAGAGCAGACAAATAAAATGGAATACGAAACTACTAATATTAAAAACGGGTTGTTTCCTCTGATTCAGAAGCCACTCTCTTATCCTGGGTTATGGAGAATTCGTCCCTAACAGTCAACCACTTAATCCAACCCTATTTCAATTTACTAAGCGAAAATCAACTTAGGGTTTTCAATACGTGATTAGGCACCACATACACCAGTTAGCCCTTCGTCCATTAAGCATGAACGCAAGTTAGGCTCAGAGGCAATTAATCGAACACGAAGTGTGCACTGATTAATATTCACGAAATTGGGATAACTGGTGAAGGGAAAACTGCCAGGAAACCACATTACAAACGAAACCTCAAAGAGAGTTGGGCTTCGTCCTCAAAAGGAAACAACACCAGAAAATCTAGCCTTCCATGGATTCAAACAGAAAACGCAAATGAAACATGAACAGAAACGTAAATGAACAGAAACGTAAATGAAAGTAGAAGAAGAAGCAAGAATGAACTCGTAATTAGAGGCAGAAAACGTAAAATTGCATTACAAACTCAGAACGTCAAAACAGAAAAACGAAAACCCTAAAACAAAGCTCTGAATAATGAATAGCATAACAGAATAGAATGCCCTGCACGAATCCCAAGGCAGCTATTTAAAAAGAGTCACTCAGAGTCACTGGGCCCTATTACAATACTCTGGCCCAAAACAAAATAAACACTGAACAACATAAAATAAAATTGCGAAATATCCTAATTAGAAATTAACTAAGGTAAGCGCTGCTTTATTTGCCCTCTTCAAGTCCACAACCAAAATCCGGATTAAGCCCAATGTTTCATTAATTCCTGAAATTAGATTAAAAACATCAAATTAGCTAAATGAGCCCAAATAATAAAACTGGCTAATTAATTGACAATTAAGACCAATCAATAATTAAAATGGTGCAAAAAGGGTTTAGAAAATAGAAGAAAATGATGGCACATCAAGGAGCAACGTCATCCATATATGGGTCAGGGTGGTCATGTTGGTGCGCATGATTCGCACTCGCCTCCCTGCAGCAGTCCGGGCAAAATCTTGCCCCGGTATACATAGCAGTTGGGCGATGGCCTCCTCATCGAACCCATCAGACCGGTTCCTCCTCTGGCCATACTCGCATTCCTGGCCCTCTTCCAACACTAACGGATATCCCAGGAGCTGGCCGATAGCATCTGCATCGAACGGGATCCACTGACCCCTTACCCAGGACCTCATGTCACGCACGCCCTCCTCTGTTGGCCAAGCATTGGCATAAAATTCGAGGACTATTTCTGGATCGAACTTGGCCATGGGAGTAACCAGTGATGTCCACCGCCAGCGCCCTATTTCCTCCTGGAAATCAATATACTCGTCGTCCCTGAGCTGGACGCGTCGCTCCCGGAGAAACGACCATCCCTTGATGGCCTCGAAGCGCTGCTGGTGTACCGCGCTCCTAAAACGGTGACTGTCATACTCAGGAGCGGAACTAGTTCCTTCGGCCACCTTATCCTTCCTGGACCTCTTTGAGGCAAGCTTCCTCGGGGCCATTTCCTGCGAAGGCAAACATTTGGAAAGTTAGTTTTACCAAGAAATGCTACCCTTAAAACAAAAATGGCATACAACATACAAACATCAATGTAAATTTAGAGTAAACTTATGCACATACTTCTTTACGAATGTTCACTTGCACAAGACATTCTTATAACTAAGAAAAATGCACCCATGTACAATCAAGGCACATCCGTTACCTAGATCATTTATATGTACTTCCAAGGTGTATTTGCTACCTACATCACATGCACTTCCTTGGCTAAATTTACATACATGTATACTCAAAGCATTTGGGGTACCAAAAATTGCACATGTGCACATTCCGGTATTTCTAATATTTATGCATATACAAACTTTGTGATGAATCTTGGCTATCTACAATAATGCGATACATTTCATGCTTTATTCAAGTGTTTTTGCTACCTAAAGCCGCATGCGAATTCAAGTATATTTCCTTTTGCTGACTAAAATTGTATTCAAATTAAAAGGTATTTTTTTGTAATGTATTTTCTTTACATAACATGCAATATGTATATATTTTTTGTGAGACATTTTGACTACCCAAAATTTCATGTACATACACCCTAGTATTTTGCTACCACACCCAAAGTGTAAATTGCCAAAGGTATTTTGCTACCTATTCTAAACCTACACATTCATGATGAGCAAAATTCCTAACCATCTAGGCGTAGGGAAATTATTGTGGCGTGGCCCATAGCTGATTGCTGGCCAAAAAGGGTAACTTTACCCACTATGCACCTCCTCTTGTGTTCTTTTGCATAAAACTTTGGTTCCTAGGCCTAGGATATATGTGGGGCGATTACTCTAACCTTTTTCGGGAATGAATGCACGTCCCAAAAAATAGAAAATATGTGCAAACCAAAATGCCCCATGGGTTGTTTCCTTACAAAGGTCACGCGTTAATGCCATTGAGGCATTTCACCGAACACTTGGTGGGCGCGCGTTTAGGTATCAATAGCAAGAGAATGGGGACAATGTGGCATGTCCCATTGCTTCAAAATGCATTATAGGCCTAGGGCCATCCCATACAAACCCCCAATCCAACCCAATCAAGCAAGAAAACAAACCAAAATTGCCCCACATATTTGAGCACATTCCCACATTTTAGAGCACCAAAAGGAGATCAAAATACACCAATGAAAAGCTAGAAAGCTTAGGGATGGAATACTTACTTGTTGGTGATGAACAAAAGCGCGAAAGGGAATCAAAAAATGCGAAAAATGATGACCCTAGGACTGCAAACTCGTAAATCCCGTGGGTATGGCTTTTGAAAGGGGGAAAAAGAAGTTTTTGAATGCAAAAACGTCCCCCCTTTCGTCATTCTTATAATTTGGTGTAGGGGTGGCTCGCCTAGGCGAGCTCAGCTCGCCCAAGCGAGCTAACCTGCATTTTTTTTTTAGAGGAACATTAACCATGTCCCCTCCTTCCTTTTAGCGCTTTGCCTAACTTGAACTTACTTAAGTTAGAATTAGGCGTTGATTACTTATTTTTAAAAACAAACAAATAGTAAGACAACTGTGAATACAAAGGATACGGGGCTGCCTTGCAGCGACGTTCTCTGCTTGTCCAGCGCAGAGAAAGGGCAACGATCAGCCGGTCGTGACCCCATCCCCATTTGTATCCGTTCCTAAGTACCTGCAAGTAATAAACAACCAGGTTCGGCCAATCTTGACCGCGTCATTGTCTTACCTTGATTGGTTTCTGCTGTCCACATTTTGTCCCCACCCCAGAAGGTAGCTCAAGATGATCTTGCCCCTGTTTTACCACAACAATATGCATGCGTATGCGTATGCATGAATGTTTTCAAACGCAGCAAATTTTAGCAAAAGTTGGTTTAGGTTCAATTTTAATTAAGCGCTTGGGGCATCCCACGAACTGAGCGGAAGGGCTCAGGTGATCACAAATCAAATGCAAGGCTTGAAACCAACGTGAGGACTAAAGCCTCGAATCCACGTTCATTTCTTTGAAAGATTGTAACGAGAGATACAGCAGATGGGAAATCCCTGGGGAAATCCAGAAAACGCATAAAGATAAAGAACATGTAGCGACATCCTTAATTGCCCCAGATTCTAAGCATAATATCGCTTGACGACATCAGAATTCACGGGTGAAGGTAGCTCTTCGCCATCCATGTTGGTAAGCACCAGGGCTCCTCCGGAAAAAGCCCTCTTCACAACAAAAGGCCCTTCGTAGTTCGGGGCCCACTTCCCTCGATT
Source organism: Glycine soja (assembly GCF_004193775.1). Taxonomy (NCBI): domain Eukaryota; kingdom Viridiplantae; phylum Streptophyta; class Magnoliopsida; order Fabales; family Fabaceae; genus Glycine; species Glycine soja. Next base: position 23,326,383 of record NC_041012.1, on the reverse strand, counting down.
GTCCTTGACAGCATGGGACATTTTCTTTAGCACAAGGTCTCCCTCATGGAATTTGCGCAAGCGTACTTTCTTGTCGAATGCACTCTTCATTCTTTGCTGGTACACGCGCCCATGACTCATGGCCATTAAGCGCTTACCCTCGATGAGGTTGAGCTGGTCATAGCGTGTTTGAGCCCACTCTGATTCCTTTAATCCGGATTCTGCCAAGATCCTTAATGACGGGACTTCTACCTCAAACGGTAACACAGCCTCCATCCCATATACCAATGAGAACGGCGTTGCCCCAGTTGACATTCGCACTGAAGTTCGGTAACCGTGTAACGCGAATGGGAGCATTTCGTGCCAATCCTTGTATGACACGGTCATCTTTTGGATAATCTTTTTGATATTCTTATTGGCCGCTTCCACGGCTCCATTCATCTTTGGCCGGTAGGGTGTGGAATTGTGATGCTGGATTTTAAACTCCTCGCACATTTCCCCCATCATCTTGTTATTCAGGTTGGTGCCGTTGTCTGTGATAATCTTCCTTGGCAAACCATATCGGCAGATGATCTCTTTCTTAATGAACCTGACCACCACACTCCTCGTGACATTGGTATATGAAGCCGCCTTGACCCACTTGGTGAAATAATCTATCGCTACGAGGATGAAGCGATGACCATTCGAGGCTTTGGGCTCAATGGCCCCGATGACATCTATTCCCCACATGGAGAAAGGCCAAGGGCCGGACATGACATTCAGAGGATGCGGTGGAGCATTGACATTATCTGCGAACGCTTGACATTTGTGGCATTTCCTTACATGGACGCAACAATCACCTTCCATGGTAAGCCAGTAATAACCTGCTCTTAGGATCTTCCTGGCCATAGCATGCCCGTTGGCGTGCGTTCCAAACGAGCCCTCATGGACTTCCTCAATCATGTGATTTGCCTTCCTGGCATCCACACACCGCAGGAGTGTCATGTCGTGATTTCTCTTATACAGTATGCTTCCGCTCATGAAGAAACCGGCTGCCAACCTTCTTAATGTCCTCTTATCATTGTCGGCAATTTCTGGCAGGTATTCTTTGCTTACGACATATCGCTTGATGTCGAAATACCAAGGCTTTCCGTCCCTTTCCTCTTCTACCTGGCAACAATGCACGGGTTTGCCACGACACCAAAATTCAATGTAAGGTAGACCCCCGTGCGGTTTTAGCTGGAACATAGATGCCAAAGTAGCAAGTGCATCCGCCATTTGATTTTCCTCGCGGGGAACATGATGGAAGGAGATCTCATCAAAGGTCTTAGCCAATTCCTTGATATAGGCTTTGTAGGGTATCAGCTTCGGATCTCTAGTTTCCCATTCCCCTCTCAGCTGATGGATTACCAACGCTGAGTCGCCGTACACCTTGAGTAGTTTGACGTTGGAGTCAATCGCTGCCTGGACGGCCAGGGCACATGCTTCATATTCGGCCATGTTGTTGGTGCAGTCGAATCCTAGCCTGGCTGTGAAAGGTACACATTGATTGTCCGGAGAGACCAATACTGCCCCAACGCCATGGCTTAGAATGTTTGACGCTCCGTCAAACCATACGGTCCATTTGTCCCGATCTTCGTCCAATTTTTCCTCAAACAAGGCCATGATGTCCTCATCCGGGAATTCAGGATGCATGGGCTGATAGTCGTTAAGAGGCTGTTGAGCCAAATAATCTGCTAAGGCGCTTCCTTTTATCACCTTTTGGGTGACGTAGACTATATCAAACTCGGATAGCAGGACTTGCCACCGGGCGATTCGTCCCGTGAGAGCTGGCTTTTCAAAGATGTACTTAACCGGGTCCATTTTGGATATCAACCAGGTAGTATGGCTCAGCATGTACTGCCTTAGGCGATGGGATGCCCATACCAAAGCACAACACGTTCTTTCGAGCAAGGAGTAATTCATTTCACAAGTCGTGAACTTCTTACTTAGGTAGTAAACAACGCGCTCTTTCTTTTCGGATTCGTCATGTTGCCCCAGCATACACCCCATTGACTCGTCTAAGATTGTCATGTACAAGATGAGAGGCCTTCCAGGTACTGGTGGCATAAGCACAGGGGGATTCATAAGACACTTCTTAATCCTTCCAAAAGCCTCTTGGCAATCCTCATTCCAGCGATCAGTTTGGTTTTTGCGTAAAAGCTTGAACAACGGCTCACAAATGGCGGTGAGCTGCGATATGAATCTGGCAATATAATTCAAGCGTCCCAGGAAACCTCGGACTTGCCTCTCTGTACGGGGTTCTGGCATCTCAAGGATAGCCTTCACCTTTTCGGGGTCTACCTCTATCCCTTTCTGGCTTACAATGAAACCAAGCAATTTCCTTGATTTGACCCCAAAGGTACACTTAGCGGGGTTCAACCTTAATTGATATTTCTTAAGCCTTTCGAACAACTTCCGCAGGTTGACAAGGTGTTCTCCCTCGGATTTAGATTTAGCAATTATGTCGTCCACGTAGACCTCGATCTCTTGATGCATCATATCATGGAACAAAGCTACCATGGCCCGTTGATAAGTTGCCCCGGCATTCTTGAGTCCAAAGGACATCACCTTGTAACAGAACGTTCCCCACAGGGTGACGAAAGTAGTCTTTTCCATATCCTCGGGCGCCATCTTTATCTGATTGTAACCAGAGAAACCGTCCATGAAGGAAAATAAAGCGAAATTGGCCATGTTATCTACGAGGATATCGATGTGTGGTAAAGGAAAATTGTCCTTGGGACTGGCCCGATTCAGGTCCCGATAATCCACACACATTCGTACTTTCCCATCTTTCTTAGGGACCGGTACGATGTTGGCAACCCATTCTGGATACCGAGCGACGGCCAGAAATCCAGCGTCAAATTGCTTCTTCACTTCTTCTTTTATCTTTAAGGATGTTTCGGGCTTCATCCTTCTCAGTTTCTGCTTTACCGGGGAACACTCGGGATTTAGAGGTAATCGGTGCTGTACAATGTCAGAACTCAAACCGGGCATATCTTGGTATGACCAAGCAAAGATGTCTTGGTAGTCTTTTAGCAGGATTATTAATTCTTCACGGATAGGTGCGGTAATACCTGTGCCTATCTTCACTTCCCTTTTTCCACTGCCAATTCCTAAGTCTACTAGCTCTGTTTCTTCTTGATGAGGCCCCATTTCTTGGTCCTCATGGGCGACCATTCTTTCTAATTCTGGGGGAAGTCCCACATCCTCATTTCCTTCATCTTCCGTTTGATTCATTTTTTGCTCGAAGTCGATAAGCGGGTCCCAGGTATTAGTACCTTCGGGGGACTCGTCATCGGATCTGCCATTTTAGAAAAAGAAGTAAACATGCAAATGAATGAGAATGGGTAGAGACGTAGGAACAGATGAAGAAAGATCCTTGTATTATAAATTCAAAAACAAAAGACACAAAGCCTCAACAAAAGGAAAAAACTCTAAAGCCTAGGCCCAACTATAGAGCTTTTAAAACCGTAAAGGTTTACATTATGCTCGTTGCATAAATGCCGGGGCGTTCCTCCACTCGCCAATTTCCCAGTTGGAAATCAGGAGGGCATGGTCGTACCAAATCCAATGTACTCGGAACATCATCTTCGCATATCGCGACCACTTGACCTTTGTCTCCCAGACCCGCGCTTATAAAGCTTCTACTTATGTGGCAGGGCGGGCTTCCTTCACTTTCTTGTCTCCAACGCGAGCTTTGACCACCACTCTTCCTTCCCGCGATGCTTCTCTTCATATCCGCCTGAGTGGGCTTATAGCCTAAACCATACTTCCCACGATTTCCTTTGGCATTTATCAGGCTAGTTATGCCGCCGTTGTCTTTGCCTAAACCCATTCCGGGTTTGTAACCGTTCCCCAACATAACTCGGGCCATCATTATTGCTGCATCGGACAGGCAAGGCTGCCCAGAGAAGGAGTCCACAGAGGAAATGCTGACCACCTCAAAAGACTGGAAAGCGGTTTCTAACGATTCTTCTGCAGCTTCCACATAAGGCATAGAGGATGGGCAGCTCACCAAGACGTCTTCCTCGCCTGACACGATGACCAAGTGCCCCTCCACTACGAATTTCAACTTTTGGTGGAGTGTAGAGGGCACAACTCCCACTGAGTGGATCCACGGGCGCCCCAACAGACAGCTGTAGGGGGGATTAATATCCATTATTTGGAAGGTGACTTGGCAGGTGTGAGGGCCTATCTGTACTGGGAGATCGATCTTTCCCCTAACCTCTCGGCGAGTGCCGTCGAAGGCACGAACCACCATTGAACTCGGCTTTAAGTGGGAAGCATTGAATGGTAATTTCTCCAAAGTGCTCTTAGGCATCACGTTTAAACTGGAACCATTATCGATGAGCACCTTGGCTACAATATGGTCCATACACTTGACTGATACGTGTAAAGCCTTATTATGCCCTCTCCTCTCGGCGGGGATTTCTTCTTCGGCGAAGGCAAGATAGTTGTTGGCAGTGATATTGTTGACCAGCCCTCCGAAACCTTCTACCGAGATATCTTGGGCCACATGGGCCTCGTTCAGAACTTTTACTAGCAGAGCCCGATGAGGCTCGGAGCTCATAAGTAACTCCAACAGCGAGACCCAGGCCGGGGTTTTGTTGAGCTATTCGATAACCTTGAATTCGCTCTGCTGAATTATACGGAGGAACTCGCTGGCTTCCTCTAGCGACACCTCCTTTTTACCATCCTTTTTCTCCGGGAGGCCTTTTGCCGGAATATCTTTATTCGAAGCGTGGGGTGCTTCGCCATCTTGTTCCTCCACCACTTTTCCTTTTCCCTTGACGTCCGCGGGTTGGACTGGTAGGTCCGGAGGCGCGAACACACGACCACTACGGGTCACACCACTCAGTCCCGTGATATTTGTTACTTTAGCTGACAACGAGCTGACGTTGGTGGCTTCTTCTTCCTTCTCCCTCGGAGGTGTATATCTCCATGGGACTGCGCGACTATTTTGGTACGGGAAAGGAACAGGTTTGGCTACTAAGGGGTGTCCGGGCTTTTGCGAAGCTGTGCTTTTAGTGAAGTATATCACCAAGGGTTTGGGCTTCGCAACACTGCTCCCATCCGTGGACTGCATGCATATATGCTGCTCTTCTTTTCCTTCACTGCCGACTTCCAGTCGACCTTGATCTATCATCCGCTGTAACAACTCCTCTACTCCAAAACACGTCTCCATGTCATGCAGCTCACCGGAATGTAGCAAACAGGAATCCTCCTTACACCCACTATGGGGAATCACACCTCCCTTTTGTAGGGCCTCGAAGATAAACCTCCTAGGGGTTGCCACATCCCTTAAAGGTTTAGACTTGCGCGGTCTATCGGACTCAACGGCGTTAATTGCTCCCCCTCCATGATTGGCGAGCGGGTTGGTTCTCACATTGGGCCGATCCTCTTGGAAGGTCAGCCATCCAGCATCCATCAAATGTTGGACCTTGTATTTAAGGGCCAAGCATTTTTCAACGGAATGTCCCGGGACACCCCCATGGTACTTGCAAGTTGCATTAGGGTCATACCACTTTGGGAAAGGGAGTTGGAGGACCCTTCCGGGAGTTACCACGGCCAAATGATTGGCGATGAGGGATGGCAAGAGGTCTTCGTACGTCATTGGGAGTGGGGTGAATTCTTGAAATGGCCTCGGAGGGAAGTTCCTTGTCGTGTTGGAATTACCGGCCGGGCGAGTCATGTTCGGAGTTGGAACTTGGGGAGCTTCCCTCTGGGTGGGTGCCTTGGGCTGCACGGGTGTTGAACTAGAGGCGTTCCCAGTATGAGCCGAGAAGCTCGGGTGATGTTGCGCGTACTGATGAGTACCATGAGGTGTTTGCTGGGGTTTGACCCACGCAGGTGTTGAAGAGACGGCATGGGCATCTCCTTCCTTCCTTTTTGCCCCTGTTGCCCCGATTCTTTTGGCATTCGCACTCGTGGAGGAAACGTAATCAAACTTTCCTCTTTTCAATCCTACCTCGATTCTTTCCCCGGCGAATACTAGATCCGCAAAGCTGGACGACATGTAACCTACTAGCTTCTCATAGTAGAACACTGGCAGAGTGTCTACCATCATGGTGATCATCTCTCTCTCAACCATGGGAGGAGCTACTTGTGCCGCCAAATCCCTCCACCGCTACGCGTATTCTTTAAAGGTCTCGCCTTCTTTTTTGAACATATTCGGCAGTTGAGTGCGATCGGGAGCCATATCGGAATTGTACTGATATTGCCTTAGGAAGGCAGTAATCAGATCCTTCCAAGTACGGATACGGGAAGCTTCCAAATTAGTGTACCACACTACCGCGGCTCCGGCCAAGCTATCTTGAAAGAAGTGTATTAATAGCTTCTCATCCTTAGAGTGTGCGCCCATCTTGCGGCAGTACATCTTGAGATGGTTTTTGGGACAAGTCGTCCCTTTATACTTGTCGAAGTCCGGCACTTTGAACTTCGGGGGAATAACAACATCGGGTACTAAGCAAAGATCCGTCATGTCTGCGAACGGATAGTCCCCAAATCCTTCCACGACCCTCAATCTTTCCTCAAGGAGATCGAGCTTCCTCCTTTCTTCAGTTGCCGGGAACGGTCCTTCCGTGGACAAGACTATTGGTTCTGTTGCGATGTTGGGCTGAGGCAACGTGCTGGGTGCCGGCCCTTTGGGGATCGGGGGATAGAACTCGACATCCTTCGAGCATAGTCTTGAGGGTCTTTGTGGGCCTCATCGGGCTGTTGAGGAGGTTCTCTTTCAAGGACGGAGAAGCAATATGGACCGCATCGTCTTGCAAGACGGGTGGTGAGTAGTTGGGCAGTAATCCATAAGGGTAAGCCGCTCGGTTGTATCCCAGGTGAGGGCTGGCATCGTGCCCCAGTGTGTCCCTTCCCCGTCCTACTATGTTTGAGGGAGGATGGTGCGCAGTTGCCAAGAGAGTTGGGTCTGCTTCGGCAGCCGAACTGACAGCGGCAGCGGTGGCCGCGTTCTTTCCATGAGCTGCCTCATACCTAACATGGCCTCCATCATGGAGGCCATTTGTTCTTTCAGAGCCGACATGTCGGCTTTCATCTGTTCCTGTGTCTCCTCTTGATCACCCATCGTTCTAGATTTGGATCTGGTGCGATAGGGATGCCTTGTGGCGCGTTTAGTTATGGTGTTTTTCCCTAAAAACCAACGTGAGGAGTGGGTAAAGAAAGAAAAAATGCATGGTAGAGATGAAATGCAGGAGTGATTTGATTCGCACAAGCTTTTTGGAGTAGAAACATGGGACCAACTCATTTTATTTCAAAAAGAAAGTCGCATCTAGTCAAGGTCTGAGAGACCATACAAGTTTCTAGCGATTTCTAATTATGTGGGCCATTAAGTCTATCATATGCTGACAATAGCCTAGAAGCCCATGAATTTCTTCGGGTACAATTATCTTGCGAAACGCTTGACATTGTGGCATTCCTTACATGGACGCAACAATCACCTCCATGGTAAGCCAGTAATAACCTGCTCTTAGGATCTTCCTGCCATAGCATGCCCGTTGGCGTGCGTTCCAAACGAGCCCTCATGGACTTCCTCAATCATGTGATTTGCCTTCCTGGCATCCACACACCGCAGGAGTGTCATGTCGTGATTTCTCTTATACAGTATGCTTCCGCTCATGGAAGAAACCGGCTGCCAACCTTCTTAATGTCCTCTTATCATTGTCGGCAATTATCTGGCAGGTATTCTTTGCTTACGACATATCGCTTGATGTCGGAAATACCAAGGCTTTCCGTCCCTTTCCTCTTCTACCTGGCAACAATGGCAGGGTTTGCCACGACACCAAAATCAATGTAAGGTAGACCCCCGTTGCGGTTTAGCTGGAACATAGATGCCAACAGTAGCAAGGTGCATCCGCCATTTGATTTTCCTCGCGGGACATGATGAAGGAGATCTCATCAAAGGTCTTAGCAATTCCTGAATATAGGCTTTGTTAGGGTATCAGCTTCGGATCTCTAGTTTCCCATCCCCTCTCAGCTGATGGATTACCAACGCTGAGTCGCCGTACACCTTGAGTAGTTTGACGTTGGGAGTCAATCGCTGCCTGACGGCCAGGGCACATGCTTCATATTCGGGCCATGTTGTGTGTGCAGTCGAATCCTAGCCTGCGCTTTGAAAGTACACATTGATTGTCCGGAGAGACCAATACTGCCCCAACGCCATGGCTTAGAATGTTTGACGCTCCGTCAAACCAACGGTCCATTGTCCCGATCTTCGTCCAATTTTCCTCAAACAAGGCCATGATGTCCTCATCCGGGAATTCAGGTGCATGGGCTGATAGTCGTTAAGGCTGTGAGCAAAATAATCTGCTAAGGCGCTTCCTTTTATCACCTTTTGGTGCGTAGACTATATCAAAACTCGGATAGCAGGGACTTGCCACCGGGCGATTCGCCTCCGTGAAGAGCTGGCTTTTCAAAGATGTACTTAACCGGGTCCATTTTGGATATCAAACCAGGTAGTATGGCTCAGCATGTACTGCCTTAGGCGATGGGATGCCCATACCCAAAGCACAACACTTCTTTCGAGCAAGGAGTAATTCATTCACAAGTCGTGAACTTCTTACTTAGTGTAGTAAACAACGCGCTCTTTCTTTTCGGATTCGTTCATGTTGCCCCAGCATACACCCCATTGACTCGTCTAAGATTGTCATGTACAAGATGAGAGCCTTCCAGGTACTGGTGGCATAAGCACAGGGGATTCATAAGACACTTCTTAATCCTTCCAAAAGCCTTCTTGGCAAATCCTCATTCAGCGATCAGTTTGGTTTTTGCGTAAAAGCTTGAACAACGGCTCACAAATGGCGGTGAGCTGCGATATGAATCTGGCAATATAATTTCAAGCGTCCCAGGAAACCTCGGACTTGCCTCCTGCTTACGGGGTTCTGGCATCTCAAGGATAGCCTTCACCTTTTCGGGGTCTACCTCTATCCCTTTTGGTCTTACAATGAAACCAAGCAATTTCCTTGATTTGACCCCAAAGGTACACTAGCGGCGGTTCAACCTTAATTATATTTCTTAAGCCTTTCGAACAAACTTCCGCAGGTTGACAAGGTGTTCTCCCTCGGATTTAGATTTAGCAATTATGTCGTCCACGTAGACCTCGATCTCTTGATGCATCATATCATGGGAACAAAGCTACCATGCCCGGTGATAAGTTGCCCCGCATTCTTGAGTCCAAAGGACTCACCTTTGTAACAGAACGTTCCCCACAGGGTGACGAAAGTAGTCTTTTCATATCCTCGGGCGCCATTTTATCTGATTGTAACCGGAGAGAAACCGTCCATGAAGGAAAATAAAGCGAAATTGGCCATGTATCTACGAGGATATCGATGTGTGGTAAAGGAAAATTGTCCTTGGACTGGCCCGATTCAGGTCCCGATAATCCACACACATTCGTACTTTCCCATCTTTCTTAGACCGGTACGATGTTGCAACCATTCTGGATACCGAGCGACGGCCAGAAATCAGCGTCAAATTGCTTCTTACTTCTTCTTTTATCTTTAAGGATGTTTCGGCTTCATCCTTCTCAGTTTTCTGCTTTACCGGGGAACACTCGGATTTAGAGTAATCGGTGCTGTACAATGTCAGAACTCAAACCGGGCATATCTTGGTATGACCAAGCAAAGATGTCTTGGTAGTCTTTTAGCAGATTATTAATTCTTCACGGATAGGTCGGTAATACCTGAGCCTATCTTCACTTCCCTTTTCCACTGCCAATTCCTAAGTCTACTAGCTCTGTTTCTTCTTGATGAGGCCCATTTCTTGGTCCTCATGGGCGACCATCTTTCTATTCTGGGGAGTCCCACATCCTCATTTCCTTTCATCTTTCCGTTTGATTCATTTTTTGCTCGAAAGTCGATAAGCGGGTCCCAGGTATTAGTACCTTCTGCGGGACTCTCATCGGATCTGCCATTTTAGAAAAGAAGTAAACATGCAAATGAATGAGAATGGTAGAGACGTGGAACAGATGAAGAAAGATCCTTGTATTATAAATTCAAAAACAAAAGACACAAAGCCCTCAACAAAAGGAAAAAACTCTAAAGCTAGGCCCAACTATAGAGCTTTTAAAACCGTAAAGGTTTACATTATGCTCGTTGCAAAATCCGGGGCTCCTCCACTCGCCAATTTCCCAGTTGGAAATCGAGAGAGAGGGCATGGTCGTACCAAATCCAATGTACTCGGAACATCATCTTCGCATATCGCGACCACTTGACCTTTGTCTCCCAGACCCGCGCTTATAAAGCTTCTACTTATGTGACGAGGGCGGGCTTCCTTCATCTTCTTGTCTCCAACGCGAGCTTTGACCACCACTCTTCCTTCCCGCGATGCTTCTCTTCATATCCGCCCTGAGTGGGCTTATAGCCTAAACCATACTCCCACGATTTCCTTTGGCATTTATCAGCTAGTTATGCGCCGTTGTCTCTTGCCTAAACCCATTCCGGGTTTTAACCGTTCCCCAACATAACTCGGGCCATCATTATGCTGCATCGGACAGGCAAGGCTGCCCAGAGAAGGAGTCACAGAGGAAATGCTGACCACCTCAAAAGACTGGAAAGCGTTTCTAACGATTCTTCTGCAGCTTCCACATAAGGCATAGAGATGGGCAGTCACCAAGACGTCTTCCTCGCCTGACACGATGACCAAGTGCCCCTCCACTACGAATTTCAACTTTTTGTGGAAGTGTAGAGGGCACAACTCCCACTGAGTGGATCCACGGGCGCCCAACAGACAGCTGTAGGGGGATTAATATCCATTATTTGAAGGTGACTTGGCAGGTGTGAGGCCTATCTGTAACTGGGAGATCGGATCTTTCCCCTAACCTCTCGGCGAGTGCCGTCGAAGGCACGAAACCACCATTGAACTCGGCTTTAAGTGGGAAGCATGAATGGAATTCTCTCAAATGCTCTTAGGCATCACGTTTAAACTGGAACCATTATCGATGAGCACCTTGGCTACAATATGGTCCCATACACTTGACTGATACGTGTTAAAGCCTTATTATGCCCTCTCCTCTCGGCGGGGATTTCTCTTCGGCGGAAGGCAAGATAGTTTGTGGCAGTGATATTGTTGACCAGCCCTCCGAAACCTTTCTACCGAGATATTCTTGGGCCACATGGGCCTCGTTCAGAACTTTTACTAGCAGAGCCCGATGAGGCTCGGAGCTCATAAGTAACTCCAACACGCGAGGACCCAGGCGGGTTTTGTTGAGCTATTCGATAACCTTGAATTCGCTCTGCTGAATTATACGGAGGAACTCTTGGCTTCCTCTAGCGACACCTCCTTTTACCATTCCTTTTTCTCCGGAGGCCTTTTGCCGGAAATCTTTATTCGAAGCGTGGGTGCTTCGCCATCTTGTTCCTCCACCACTTTTCCTTTTCCTTGACGTCCGCGGTTGACTGGTAGGTCCGGAGCGCGAAACACACGACCACTACGGGTCCACACCACTCAGTCCCGTGATATTTGTACTTGCTGACAAGAGCTTTAAAAGGTATTTTTTTGTAATGTATTTTCTTTACATAACATGCAATATGTATATATTTTTGTGAGACATTTTGACTACCCAAAATTTCATGTACATACACCCTAGTATTTTGCTACCACACCCAAAGTGTAAATTGCCAAAGGTATTTTGCTACCTATTCTAAACCTACACATTCATGAGAGCAAAATTCCAACCATCTAGCGTAGGGAAAATTATTGTGGCGTGGCCCATAGCTGATGCTGGCCAAAAAGGGTAACTTTACCCACTATGCACCTCCTCTTGTGTTCTTTGCATAAAACTTTGGTTCCTAGGCCTAGGATATATGTGGGGCGATTACTCTAACCTTTTCGGGAATGAATGCACGTCCCAAAAAATAGAAAATATGTGCAAACCAAAATGCCCCATGGTTGTTTCCTTACAAAGGTCACGCGTTAATGCCATTGAGGCATTTCACCGAACACTTGGTGGGCGCGCGTTTAGGTATCAATAGCAAGAGAATGGGGACAATGTGGCATGTCCCATTGCTTCAAAATGCATTATAGGCCTAGGGCCATCCCATACAAACCCCCAATCCAACCCAATCAAGCAAGAAAACAAACCAAAATTGCCCCACATATTTGAGCACATTCCCACATTTTAGAGCACCAAAGGAGATCAAAATACACCAATGAAAAGCTAGAAAGCTTAGGGATGGAATACTTACTTGTTGGTGATGAACAAAAGCGCGAAAGGGAATCAAAAAATGCGAAAAATGATGACCCTAGGACTGCAAACTCGTAAATCCCGTGGGTATGGCTTTTGAAAGGGGGAAAAAAGAAGTTTTTGAATGCAAAAACGTCCCCCTTTCGTCATTCTTATAATTTGGTGTAGGGGTGGCTCGCCTAGGCGAGCTCAGCTCGCCCAAGCGAGCTAACCTGCATTTTTTTTTTAGAGGAACATTAACCATGTCCCTCCTTCCTTTTAGCGCTTTGCCTAACTTGAACTTACTTAAGTTAGAATTAGGCGTTGATTACTTATTTTTAAAAACAAACAAATAGTAAGACAATGTGAATACAAAGGATACGGGGCTGCCTTGCAGCGACGTTCTCTGCTTGTCCAGCGCAGAGAAAGGGCAACGATCAGCCGGTCGTGACCCCATCCCCATTTGTATCCGTTCCTAAGTACCTGCAAGTAATAAACAACCAGGTTCGGCCAATCTTGACCGCGTCATTGTCTTACCTTGATTGGTTTCTGCTGTCCACATTTTGTCCCCACCCCAGAAGGTAGCTCAAGATGATCTTGCCCTGTTTTACCACAAACAATATGCATGCGTATGCGTATGCATGAATGTTTTCAAACGCAGCAAATTTTAGCAAAAGTTGGTTTAGGTTCAATTTTAATTAAGCGCTTGGGGCATCCCACGAACTGAGCGGAAGGGCTCAGGTGATCACAAATCAAATGCAAGGCTTGAAACCAACGTGAGGACTAAAGCCTCGAATCCACGTTCATTTCTTTGAAAGATTGTAACGAGAGATACAGCAGATGGGAAATCCCTGGGGAAATCCAGAAAACGCATAAAGATAAAGAACATGTAGCGACATCCTTAATTGCCCCAGATTCTAAGCATAATATCGCTTGACGACATCAGAATTCACGGGTGAAGGTAGCTCTTCGCCATCCATGTTGGTAAGCACCAGGGCTCCTCCGGAAAAAGCCCTCTTCACAACAAAAGGCCCTTCGTAGTTCGGGCCCACTTCCCTCGATTGTCCTTGACAGCATGGGACATTTTCTTTAGCACAAGGTCTCCCTCATGGAATTTGCGCAAGCGTACTTTCTTGTCGAATGCACTCTTCATTCTTTGCTGGTACACGCGCCCATGACTCATGGCCATTAAGCGCTTACCCTCGATGAGGTTGAGCTGGTCATAGCGTGTTTGAGCCACTCTGATTCCTTTAATCCGGATTCTGCCAAGATCCTTAATGACGGGACTTCTACCTCAAACGGTAACACAGCCTCCATCCCATATACCAATGAGAACGGCGTTGCCCCAGTTGACATTCGCACTGAAGTTCGGTAACCGTGTAACGCGAATGGGAGCATTTCGTGCCAATCCTTGTATGACACGGTCATCTTTTGGATAATCTTTTTGATATTCTATTGGCCGCTTCCACGGCTCCATTCATCTTTGGCCGGTAGGGTGTGGAATTGTGATGCTGGATTTTAAACTCCTCGCACATTTCCCCATCATCTTGTTATTCAGGTTGGTGCCGTTGTCTGTGATAATCTTCCTTGGCAAACCATATCGGCAGATGATCTCTTTCTTAATGAACCTGACCACCACACTCCTCGTGACATTGGTATATGAAGCCGCTTGACCCACTTGGTGAAATAATCTATCGCTACGAGGATGAAGCGATGACCATTCGAGGCTTTGGGCTCAATGGCCCCGATGACATCTATTCCCCACATGGAGAAAGGCCAAGGGCCGGACATGACATTCAGAGGATGCGGTGGAGCATTGACATTATCTGCGAACGCTTGACATTTGTGGCATTTCCTTACATGGACGCAACAATCACCTCCATGGTAAGCCAGTAATAACCTGCTCTTAGGATCTTCCTGCCATAGCATGCCCGTTGGCGTGCGTTCCAAACGAGCCCTCATGGACTTCCTCAATCATGTGATTTGCCTTCCTGGCATCCACACACCGCAGGAGTGTCATGTCGTGATTTCTCTTATACAGTATGCTTCGCTCATGAAGAAACCGGCTGCCAACCTTCTTAATGTCCTCTTATCATTGTCGGCAATTTCTGGCAGGTATTCTTTGCTTACGACATATCGCTTGATGTCGAAATACCAAGGCTTTCCGTCCCTTTCCTCTTCTACCTGGCAACAATGCACGGGTTTGCCACGACACCAAAATTCAATGTAAGGTAGACCCCCGTGCGGTTTTAGCTGGAACATAGATGCCAAAGTAGCAAGTGCATCCGCCATTTGATTTTCCTCGCGGGAACATGATGGAAGGAGATCTCATCAAAGGTCTTAGCCAATTCCTTGATATAGGCTTTGTAGGGTATCAGCTTCGGATCTCTAGTTTCCCATTCCCTCTCAGCTGATGGATTACCAACGCTGAGTCGCCGTACACCTTGAGTAGTTTGACGTTGGAGTCAATCGCTGCCTGGACGGCCAGGGCACATGCTTCATATTCGGCCATGTTGTTGGTGCAGTCGAATCCTAGCCTGGCTGTGAAAGGTACACATTGATTGTCCGGAGAGACCAATACTGCCCCAACGCCATGGCTTAGAATGTTTGACGCTCCGTCAAACCATACGGTCCATTTGTCCCGATCTTCGTCCAATTTTTCCTCAACAAGGCCATGATGTCCTCATCCGGGAATTCAGGATGCATGGGCTGATAGTCGTTAAGAGGCTGTTGAGCCAAATAATCTGCTAAGGCGCTTCCTTTTATCACCTTTTGGGTGACGTAGACTATATCAAACTCGGATAGCAGGACTTGCCACCGGGCGATTCGTCCCGTGAGAGCTGGCTTTTCAAAGATGTACTTAACCGGGTCCATTTTGGATATCAACCAGGTAGTATGGCTCAGCATGTACTGCCTTAGGCGATGGGATGCCCATACCAAAGCACAACACGTTCTTTCGAGCAAGGAGTAATTCATTTCACAAGTCGTGAACTTCTTACTTAGGTAGTAAACAACGCGCTCTTTCTTTTCGGATTCGTCATGTTGCCCCAGCATACACCCCATTGACTCGTCTAAGATTGTCATGTACAAGATGAGAGGCCTTCCAGGTACTGGTGGCATAAGCACAGGGGGATTCATAAGACACTTCTTAATCCTTCCAAAAGCCTCTTGGCAATCCTCATTCCAGCGATCAGTTTGGTTTTTGCGTAAAAGCTTGAACAACGGCTCACAAATGGCGGTGAGCTGCGATATGAATCTGGCAATATAATTCAAGCGTCCCAGGAAACCTCGGACTTGCCTCTCTGTACGGGGTTCTGGCATCTCAAGGATAGCCTTCACCTTTTCGGGGTCTACCTCTATCCCTTTCTGGCTTACAATGAAACCAAGCAATTTCCTTGATTTGACCCCAAAGGTACACTTAGCGGGGTTCAACCTTAATTGATATTTCTTAAGCCTTTCGAACAACTTCCGCAGGTTGACAAGGTGTTCTCCCTCGGATTTAGATTTAGCAATTATGTCGTCCACGTAGACCTCGATCTCTTGATGCATCATATCATGGAACAAAGCTACCATGGCCCGTTGATAAGTTGCCCCGGCATTCTTGAGTCAAAGGACATCACCTTGTAACAGAACGTTCCCCACAGGGTGACGAAAGTAGTCTTTTCCATATCCTCGGGCGCCATCTTTATCTGATTGTAACCAGAGAAACCGTCCATGAAGGAAAATAAAGCGAAATTGGCCATGTTATCTACGAGGATATCGATGTGTGGTAAAGGAAAATTGTCCTTGGGACTGGCCCGATTCAGGTCCCGATAATCCACACACATTCGTACTTTCCCATCTTTCTTAGGGACCGGTACGATGTTGGCAACCCATTCTGGATACCGAGCGACGGCCAGAAATCCAGCGTCAAATTGCTTCTTCACTTCTTCTTTTATCTTTAA
This sequence comes from Glycine soja, assembly GCF_004193775.1. Taxonomy (NCBI): domain Eukaryota; kingdom Viridiplantae; phylum Streptophyta; class Magnoliopsida; order Fabales; family Fabaceae; genus Glycine; species Glycine soja. Next base: position 23,310,267 of record NC_041012.1, on the reverse strand, counting down.
GGATGTTTCGGGCTTCATCCTTCTCAGTTTCTGCTTTACCGGGGAACACTCGGGATTTAGAGGTAATCGGTGCTGTACAATGTCAGAACTCAAACCGGGCATATCTTGGTATGACCAAGCAAAGATGTCTTGGTAGTCTTTTAGCAGGATTATTAATTCTTCACGGATAGGTGCGGTAATACCTGTGCCTATCTTCACTTCCCTTTTTCCACTGCCAATTCCTAAGTCTACTAGCTCTGTTTCTTCTTGATGAGGCCCCATTTCTTGGTCCTCATGGGCGACCATTCTTTCTAATTCTGGGGGAAGTCCCACATCCTCATTTCCTTCATCTTCCGTTTGATTCATTTTTTGCTCGAAGTCGATAAGCGGGTCCCAGGTATTAGTACCTTCGGGGGACTCGTCATCGGATCTGCCATTTTAGAAAAAGAAGTAAACATGCAAATGAATGAGAATGGGTAGAGACGTAGGAACAGATGAAGAAAGATCCTTGTATTATAAATTCAAAAACAAAAGACACAAAGCCTCAACAAAAGGAAAAAACTCTAAAGCCTAGGCCCAACTATAGAGCTTTTAAAACCGTAAAGGTTTACATTATGCTCGTTGCATAAATGCCGGGGCGTTCCTCCACTCGCCAATTTCCCAGTTGGAAATCAGGAGGGCATGGTCGTACCAAATCCAATGTACTCGGAACATCATCTTCGCATATCGCGACCACTTGACCTTTGTCTCCCAGACCCGCGCTTATAAAGCTTCTACTTATGTGGCAGGGCGGGCTTCCTTCACTTTCTTGTCTCCAACGCGAGCTTTGACCACCACTCTTCCTTCCCGCGATGCTTCTCTTCATATCCGCCTGAGTGGGCTTATAGCCTAAACCATACTTCCCACGATTTCCTTTGGCATTTATCAGGCTAGTTATGCCGCCGTTGTCTTTGCCTAAACCCATTCCGGGTTTGTAACCGTTCCCCAACATAACTCGGGCCATCATTATTGCTGCATCGGACAGGCAAGGCTGCCCAGAGAAGGAGTCCACAGAGGAAATGCTGACCACCTCAAAAGACTGGAAAGCGGTTTCTAACGATTCTTCTGCAGCTTCCACATAAGGCATAGAGGATGGGCAGCTCACCAAGACGTCTTCCTCGCCTGACACGATGACCAAGTGCCCCTCCACTACGAATTTCAACTTTTGGTGGAGTGTAGAGGGCACAACTCCCACTGAGTGGATCCACGGGCGCCCCAACAGACAGCTGTAGGGGGGATTAATATCCATTATTTGGAAGGTGACTTGGCAGGTGTGAGGGCCTATCTGTACTGGGAGATCGATCTTTCCCCTAACCTCTCGGCGAGTGCCGTCGAAGGCACGAACCACCATTGAACTCGGCTTTAAGTGGGAAGCATTGAATGGTAATTTCTCCAAAGTGCTCTTAGGCATCACGTTTAAACTGGAACCATTATCGATGAGCACCTTGGCTACAATATGGTCCATACACTTGACTGATACGTGTAAAGCCTTATTATGCCCTCTCCTCTCGGCGGGGATTTCTTCTTCGGCGAAGGCAAGATAGTTGTTGGCAGTGATATTGTTGACCAGCCCTCCGAAACCTTCTACCGAGATATCTTGGGCCACATGGGCCTCGTTCAGAACTTTTACTAGCAGAGCCCGATGAGGCTCGGAGCTCATAAGTAACTCCAACAGCGAGACCCAGGCCGGGGTTTTGTTGAGCTATTCGATAACCTTGAATTCGCTCTGCTGAATTATACGGAGGAACTCGCTGGCTTCCTCTAGCGACACCTCCTTTTTACCATCCTTTTTCTCCGGGAGGCCTTTTGCCGGAATATCTTTATTCGAAGCGTGGGGTGCTTCGCCATCTTGTTCCTCCACCACTTTTCCTTTTCCCTTGACGTCCGCGGGTTGGACTGGTAGGTCCGGAGGCGCGAACACACGACCACTACGGGTCACACCACTCAGTCCCGTGATATTTGTTACTTTAGCTGACAACGAGCTGACGTTGGTGGCTTCTTCTTCCTTCTCCCTCGGAGGTGTATATCTCCATGGGACTGCGCGACTATTTTGGTACGGGAAAGGAACAGGTTTGGCTACTAAGGGGTGTCCGGGCTTTTGCGAAGCTGTGCTTTTAGTGAAGTATATCACCAAGGGTTTGGGCTTCGCAACACTGCTCCCATCCGTGGACTGCATGCATATATGCTGCTCTTCTTTTCCTTCACTGCCGACTTCCAGTCGACCTTGATCTATCATCCGCTGTAACAACTCCTCTACTCCAAAACACGTCTCCATGTCATGCAGCTCACCGGAATGTAGCAAACAGGAATCCTCCTTACACCCACTATGGGGAATCACACCTCCCTTTTGTAGGGCCTCGAAGATAAACCTCCTAGGGGTTGCCACATCCCTTAAAGGTTTAGACTTGCGCGGTCTATCGGACTCAACGGCGTTAATTGCTCCCCCTCCATGATTGGCGAGCGGGTTGGTTCTCACATTGGGCCGATCCTCTTGGAAGGTCAGCCATCCAGCATCCATCAAATGTTGGACCTTGTATTTAAGGGCCAAGCATTTTTCAACGGAATGTCCCGGGACACCCCCATGGTACTTGCAAGTTGCATTAGGGTCATACCACTTTGGGAAAGGGAGTTGGAGGACCCTTCCGGGAGTTACCACGGCCAAATGATTGGCGATGAGGGATGGCAAGAGGTCTTCGTACGTCATTGGGAGTGGGGTGAATTCTTGAAATGGCCTCGGAGGGAAGTTCCTTGTCGTGTTGGAATTACCGGCCGGGCGAGTCATGTTCGGAGTTGGAACTTGGGGAGCTTCCCTCTGGGTGGGTGCCTTGGGCTGCACGGGTGTTGAACTAGAGGCGTTCCCAGTATGAGCCGAGAAGCTCGGGTGATGTTGCGCGTACTGATGAGTACCATGAGGTGTTTGCTGGGGTTTGACCCACGCAGGTGTTGAAGAGACGGCATGGGCATCTCCTTCCTTCCTTTTTGCCCCTGTTGCCCCGATTCTTTTGGCATTCGCACTCGTGGAGGAAACGTAATCAAACTTTCCTCTTTTCAATCCTACCTCGATTCTTTCCCCGGCGAATACTAGATCCGCAAAGCTGGACGACATGTAACCTACTAGCTTCTCATAGTAGAACACTGGCAGAGTGTCTACCATCATGGTGATCATCTCTCTCTCAACCATGGGAGGAGCTACTTGTGCCGCCAAATCCCTCCACCGCTACGCGTATTCTTTAAAGGTCTCGCCTTCTTTTTTGAACATATTCGGCAGTTGAGTGCGATCGGGAGCCATATCGGAATTGTACTGATATTGCCTTAGGAAGGCAGTAATCAGATCCTTCCAAGTACGGATACGGGAAGCTTCCAAATTAGTGTACCACACTACCGCGGCTCCGGCCAAGCTATCTTGAAAGAAGTGTATTAATAGCTTCTCATCCTTAGAGTGTGCGCCCATCTTGCGGCAGTACATCTTGAGATGGTTTTTGGGACAAGTCGTCCCTTTATACTTGTCGAAGTCCGGCACTTTGAACTTCGGGGGAATAACAACATCGGGTACTAAGCAAAGATCCGTCATGTCTGCGAACGGATAGTCCCCAAATCCTTCCACGACCCTCAATCTTTCCTCAAGGAGATCGAGCTTCCTCCTTTCTTCAGTTGCCGGGAACGGTCCTTCCGTGGACAAGACTATTGGTTCTGTTGCGATGTTGGGCTGAGGCAACGTGCTGGGTGCCGGCCCTTTGGGGATCGGGGGATAGAACTCGACATCCCTTCGAGCATAGTCTTGAGGGTCTTTGTGGGCCTCATCGGGCTGTTGAGGAGGTTCTCTTTCAAGGACGGGAGAAGCAATATGGACCGCATCGTCTTGCAAGACGGGTGGTGAGTAGTTGGGCAGTAATCCATAAGGGTAAGCCGCTCGGTTGTATCCCAGGTGAGGGCTGGCATCGTGCCCCAGTGTGTCCCTTCCCCGTCCTACTATGTTTGAGGGAGGATGGTGCGCAGTTGCCAAGAGAGTTGGGTCTGCTTCGGCAGCCGAACTGACAGCGGCAGCGGTGGCCGCGTTCTTTTCCATGAGCTGCCTCATACCTAACATGGCCTCCATCATGGAGGCCATTTGTTCTTTCAGAGCCGACATGTCGGCTTTCATCTGTTCCTGTGTCTCCTCTTGATCACCCATCGTTCTAGATTTGGATCTGGTGCGATAGGGATGCCTTGTGGCGCGTTTAGTTATGGTGTTTTTCCCTAAAAAACCAAACGTGAGGAGTGGGTAAAGAAAGAAAAAATGCATGGTAGAGATGAAATGCAGGAGTGATTTGATTCGCACAAGCTTTTTGGAGTAGAAACATGGGACCAACTCATTTTATTTCAAAAAGAAAGTCGCATCTAGTCAAGGTCTGAGAGACCATACAAGTTTCCTAGCGATTTCTAATTATGTGGGCCATTAAGTCTATCATATGCTGACAATAGCCTAGAAGCCCATGAATTTCTTCGGGGGCGGAGTAGGTGTCCGCCATTGCCTTGGCTTTGGCTAACAATCGGGGAAGTTCTTGACTCCCATTCAAGGTAAGAGCAAACCGATCCATCCACATGGTTGCCTCTTGGTGTAAAGAGTCGATCACCCTTCCTCTAGCCTCCCTTTCCGCGTATACTTGAGCATACTCGTCCGCGATCCTATGCTCGTGGGCCGTGGCTAGACCTAACTCTTCTTGGTACTTGGCGATGATAGCTAGCATGCTGGTCTCCGTCTCGCATAAACGCTGAGACAAGCTTCTTTTGGACCTTGAACAGGCAACTAACGCCTCTTTCAGAACCATGCTATGTGCTCGCGACTGGTCCCTCTCTTCCCTTCGCAGCTTGAGTTCATTGTTGCTACCCCACAGAGCTCCGCGAAATTTGTTACGGCTATACTCTTCCTTGCGAGCCCTCTTGGTCTCTTGTTCAAGGGCTCGTGCGGTAGTTGCATTCTCTTCCCGTAATCCGGCACACTCCTTCCGGATGTGTGTAGCGGCCAACTTGAACTTCTCCTTGGCAATCTTCGCCTTTCCCAACTCGCTTTTGAGAGCTCGGACCTCTTCGTCTTCTTCCGGTGCTTCAAAACTCTCTTCGCTGACGACTTTTAGCTTGGTGAGCCAATCTAAACCTCGTATATGAACTTTCAGCCATTCATGGTAGCCACCAATGATGCCGTTACGAATGCCCCTAAGTTCTTGATCTTTCCTTAACGGGGTTTCCCATGCCTTATGGATTCTTTGTATAGCCTTGAAATTTTGTGCGCCGAAATCCCTCACAAGGAAATGAGACATGCTTTCTTCCGTCGGTGTTCCCCTCATGGGGTACCCTAGTTGTCTTATAGCGAGCGCGGGATTGTAGTTAATACAACCCCTCGTTCCTACCAGCGGAATGTTTGGGTATCTTCCATATGAGAAAAGGACTCCTTCCTTTCCTTCCTTCCATCGGGGGAACCAATTGATTGTTCTACCTCCTATCCCAGCCAAAAGCTGGTCCCAATCTATTCTTCTTTTTTCAGTACACGAGCGATGGCTCAGGAGCGGACATGGATGCCTTGTGTCTTGCTGGAACAAGTGCGAAACCAACCAAACACAGAGGGCGGGCAAGCAACAGATGATCTGTGCGCTACTCTTTTCGCACCTTCGGTCAAATGTGTCAAATAAATCTGCCAAGACAGCTACCACCGGACTTTCCTTGCTATGGTGGTATGCAAGGAAAGCGTCGATTGTCGCTAGGTCCACCAAACCATCCACGTTTGGAAAGAGGACGACCCCAAAAATTAGCAAAGCTAACACATCCATAAACGGGACCCAATCTCCTTGATTGGCCATACCCCTCGCCTTGTCTTCTAGGTACCTCCGTGGTAGGCCCGCTATGCCGTTCCGAGTCTGTTTTATGCGGTCCAAACCTCTTGCTGAATCCTTGACCACAGTTGCAATTCTGCTCAAAGAGGGGAGACACCCGGAGGAAAGGTATGGTTTTCTTCCCCCAAGAGGACATCCTAGAATTTCCTCAAATTCTTCAATGGTTGGTACCAATTGGAAGTCTCCGAATGTGAAGCATCTCAAAGGCTGGTCGTAGTATTGGGTGAGTGATGCAACGGCTTCTATGGATACCTCTGCTATGGTCAACTCTAAGATCTTTCCGTAAGTCTTGCGGAAGGCTTGCATTTGGAGGGGTTCCATCAACCACCCTAATTCCTTGATGCTGGTGGTATCTAGGCTTTTAACCTTGACTTGGTAAAACCTCTTGCCGGTTTGATTTGTCCCCATGCTTACTAAAGTGAGACAAAAAGCTAGTGCAAATCAAAACTCCGATATCTCATGGGTGGAATGGATGAATGCATGAAGGAATGCATATGACACAAATGCAATCTAGGAATGCGGGGGCTCGAGGAATTGTCTCCTTCTTAGATACAACGTCTAGAGGTAGCAAAGTGCCCCAACATACGTTTTTAAGAAGGCGACACAGACCCTCCTTGGTTTGTTTACAGAGGGGATCAAGACAGAACCCATATGCGATGCATATGCAAAAGACGCAATACGGGAATGTACATAGTATGACAATATTCACTGAACATAAGCAAAAGGGTATATGATTTTTATGCATGGCAGTGTGAAAAATGGCACGCAGCGTGTTTGCTTCGTGCCCCTATTTAAGGGACCTATAAGGGAGAGAACTAACTAGGCTTTTAGCAATAATCCCCAAGGTAGTCATATCTCTCTTGATGGTTTCTAGAGGTATCATCCCCTTCGAAGAACATATTGCAGCAGTAGGGACTACTAGCAACAATAAGTTTCCAAAGAGAAAAGCTCTAGATGAGGGTTCACTGTAATCAAGCAAGTCGGAGGAGACCTAGCATGATCACAGATTCACCTCCACTCCTTATGTTCCCATGAACCCGGGTATAGGGCCCTTTTTCACTCACAGTGTGTGCAAATAGTGTTGGTGTTTGTGTGCATCAAATGAATAAATATTTACTTCATGCATACATTTTAAAACACACTAAAAGCAAAAAAAAGTTTATATACACAAGAACATAATGAAGGGAAACCAACAAAGGGGTAAGTCACGGTAAAACATTGCACAAGATTTAAATGGCCTAACTCTCTAAATAACAGTCCCCAGTGGAGTCGCCAACTGTCGCAACCTACCCTTCGGCGGGAGGGCAACGCGTGACTCGCGGGATGCGTGTTCCACGAAAGGAATACGCGCGGAGTCGCCACCAACGTTTATTTGAGGAAAACGTCGGAAAAACCGGAAAAGACGCGATCTACGAACTTTTAAGTGAAAGGTTCGGGAGTTGTATTTACGCACGGGGAAGGTATTAGCACTCCACACGTCCGTCCCAAGGGACGGCAGCCTTTAATCGAATGTGCAAACATGACCTTGATTTTTTATGTTCCCTTTTAAGTCCTTATATCCTTTATACCCTTTTTATATTTTTCTCTTTTTGTGGTCGACAAGGGTGTTTCCCTTTGCTCCTACGTATTCCTCAATTGCGATGAGGAAATCAGACCTACGTAGTTCTTTCTTATCAAGTGATTCTTTTTTACTTTAAGAGGTGATCATTTTAAGGCGTTGGACCTTGAAAATGATCCATTTTACTTAGTGAGAAATTGAAATGACAAACTTCAAAAACCTATTTTTGTGGACAAGCTTGACTAGGCGAGTTGATTTTAGCCTTAGTTTCACCTTAGTTATTAGTCAATTCGGTTAAGAATCAGAAATCCCAAAGAGAAAATGTCCGGTTGATTTTCCGCTTTATTTTACTAAAAGGTATATTTTTGTTATTATATTATTATTTTATCTCTTTTTGATTTCCAACGTGGTTACGGCACGACCGAACGGTCGGAATTTATTTTAACCAAAGTTTACGGATCATACAATTCAAACGTTCGATGGAAATTTATTTTATTTTTAAGTTAAGCGAGAAATGACTTAAGTAAAATGGCTTAAGCACATCAACAGGGGGTATAAAAAGTAAATGAAATGAGAAAAAATACACGAAACACAATGTGGACCACCACGGGTACATAGAATGAATCGAAAAGCTTGGTTCAAGGTACTTACCCGTTGAAGATCGAAGAACGATGAAGAACGAATGAAGAACGTCGAAGAACGGTTGAAACCTTTGCGAAATTCTTCACGGAAAACGTTACAGAAACGTTTCGGAAGCGCCTCGGCTTAGATTTTCTTCACGGAAACAATTTTTCCAAGCAAATTCGAAAGAGAGAGAAGTGCCTAAGGGGCTGAACCCTTTTCTTCTTCACTTCCTCCCCTATTTATAGCAAAATAGGGGAGATGGTTGCCGCCCAGCTCGCCCAGGCGAGCCAGGTTGCTTCCTCCAGAAGCAACAGCCTTCTGGAGGAATATTCTGGAGGGCCCAAGTGGGCCTGGTTGCTATTTGCACCCCCATTTTTACTAAGTACACCCCCTCTGCTTTTTTTTGGTAATTATTTTTTCGTAAAGTTACGGAAACTTACGAATTTTGTAACGATACTTGTTTTCTTTCCGTAATGTTACGGAACCTTGCGGATTACATAATCATCCCCTTTTTGACTTACGGAATGTTACGGAACCTCACTAATTATGCAACGATGCTTCCATTTGATTTCCGGTGTGTCATGAAACCTTTGGGATTGTGCATCAATATTTTCTTTTGTTTTTCGGCATGTCCCGAAATTTCACAAATTGCCTAATGATGGGTGCCAAGCACCTTACAAGGACCAAACAAAGGTCGCATGTCATCAAGCAAAGGTCCCCGGACGAAATTAGGGTATGACACTTATAAATGAAATATGTGATGAATTGTGAAATAATATGTTGCCTTGAGATTATAATATTGTTATAGAGATTGAGTAAAAGTGTAAAGTAGAATAGGTGTTGAATTGTGAGATATGTGAAAACATGTGATGGTGGATTGTGACATTATGAGATGTGAAATTGTGAATGAGTTTTGGTTGTAAATAAGTGTGTGATTAACTCTTGATGTGACATTATTTGTGTTGTAAGCTGTGAATTGTATAATAACCCGACCAGTGTTATCTTGAGAAAAGTGTAAATGCGCAGTGTTAAAGAGAAAGTGTAGGTTTCCTATTTAGGAATCAGTGTTAAAGAGAAAGTGTAGGTTTCCTGTTTAGGAACCAGTGTTAAATTGTAGCACAATATGTTGTACGTGTTTAAAACACGAGTGTAAGGTCGTGGGTATTGTATAATTCACGAGCAGTGTCTGTGTGCTAAAATGATTTTTGGGGTTGGACCTGAATTAGGAGGGAGAGGCCCTGATGGACTCTTCGGAGTGTAGGCCTTGGGGGTCACCGGGTTTGAGTGCTCCTTTAAGCCTATGCTGATCCCATATGGTTGGAGCATTCTCGCAAAATATCGTGACCCTGACTGGTCTCCCTATGATCTTACTTAGTGAGAGTGACCTGACAAACCCATTGTGTGGTGTGTCTTGTTATTACTCCTAAGCGTCCCAGGATGGTTTTTCACTGACATGGTACCACATTGCATATAGGCTTGAGTCTTAGCATAATTGTCTCATGCGCTTGCTAATTGTTTATTATGAAATTGAGGTGTTATTATGTCTTGATCAAAGCGTGTGATTCTTGTGTAATGTGATTGATGATTGAAAAGTGTGATTGATGGATGAAAAGTGAACTTTGGATGACAAAGTGGTAGAATTACATGAATTACGTGTAAGTAAGTTTTATTTGATTTATATGATATGTATATTTAGTTGTCTTGTTTCTCCATTAGTTAGGAATGTGATAACTCACTCCCGGTTTGTTGTTTATGTTTGGATCCTGTGATGATCTTGAACTCTGTGTTCGGGGGAGCAGATGACTAGGTGAACTGCTTTAAGGAATATTGTGCTAAAGGACGTCGAGACACAACGCTCTAATAGGATGTGACATTGGAGTATAGAGTTTTATATTAATTGTATGAAGTCTCAGACGACCTTGTTTGAGCCGATGACTTTATTATTTATTTGGACAAGTTTGAATATGATGTAGAAGAAAGTGATTGTGAACCTTTTATACCTTTAAAAGGCTTGTATTTAAAAATGTTTAAAAAAATTCTTTTAATTAATATTTGAATTTTTATTCCATTGTTAGTATATATGTGAGGGGTAGAGGGTGTCACATATTTGATGGTTACTGTAAACATTATAAACAACTTTGTATAATGAAAATTATTTGAGAATAAACATACATATTTGTTTGTTTCATTTTGTCTGCACCAAATCAGTTGGACAATGCATTGTATTCGCAATGGGTAGTTGCATCGATAGGATAAGTGTTTTTGTGCGACCAACCTGCCCCCTTTTGCAGGTCATTCTGAAGATAAGGATTTCAATACCCCTAATGATATCCCAATTGATCTGAAGCCTGTTTACTTATGAGACCCATGTAAGTTGATCTGAAGCTTTTATTTTTTCTATATTGTTGTTTGCCAATTTTTTCTGTAATTAATACTATTCATTATTTGTAAAAATGGCGTTGCTACCTCAAAATTACAAATCTCAATGGGAGGGTGGAGCCATGCATGTCTGAGCTTTTGTCAGTTTGCCAAGAGTGTCATCTTTTTATAGCATTGATGGGAAAGAAGAAGGTATTCAAGGTTACTGGAAGGGTAACCTCCCTCAGGTCTGTATGGTAAGGAAAGAATGTATTGGTATTTCTATATTTATATCACATAATATTGACTGGCCTTTTCATTTGTGTTAGTGTTTGTTCTTTAATATTTCAAGTGATCCGAGTTATACTTTACATTGTTGTCCAGGTTTTTGCTTATGAAATGGACTTAGGTTAGCCCAAATTATAGTATCAGAAGTTGTAATAGCAAATTTTAACATCTTCATACATTAAGGTTAATTGCGTTTATCTTGGCTGCGTTGTAGTGTCATAAACACTTGTTCAAAAAATAATAATTCGTCTTGTTTTGGGATCTTTTGTAAGAAGAGAAAGTGCTTAGATTATAAAATGACACCTTTGAGTATTTTTTTTGTAAGGCTCTTGACTCATCATCATATGAAGGGGAATATACAAATCTTGATTATCAAAATAGATCTTTTAACTTGTTACTCATATTTAGTTTCATTTGACTATATATATTGGTGTGTCTGTTTGATCTTTACTGGTGTTTATATTGTAACTTTTCATTGTGCAGGTATTGATTGCTTTGAAAAATGGTGCTCAACTTCTTAAATATGGTCGTAAAGGAAAGCCCAAGTTTTGTCCATTTAGACTTTCTCGTGTAAGTTAAATGAAAGCCTTTTCAAGAGTGTTTTTGGATTCTCTACTTCACATTGCAACCTTTTAATGCATAGGAAATAGATGACTACACCTTGAAGTATTTTACTTTTACTTATATGCCACACAAATTTCACTATGTGGCTAAAATTGGTACTTACTTGAGTTGACACTGGGAATTCTCTGGGTTCACTGCATTATAGTGGCACAATTCTAGTTAATTTGTATTATTACTATCCAGATCTTTATGATTTGCATAGATTTTTATTAATATCCATGCTGAATTTTCTTATTTTAGTAATTAGTGCTACTGCTAACAAGTAGAGGTAGTGTAGCTTTATCGCTAGGCAAACATATTTCTTATTTGGTGTATTCATAAGAAATATTCATTTTTTCTGTTCTTCCTTGATTGTAGACTAAGAGTTGAACATTCATATATAATAGGCTTGAAATTTTACTGTCTCGAGTTATTTCTATGTATAAACATTAAATAAATATCCATAAACTGCAGGATGAATCATCCTTAATCTGGATCACAAGTAGTGGAGAAAGAAATCTGAAGCTATCTTCTGTCTCTAGAATTATTCTTGGACAAAGAACTATGAGATTTATTCCCTTAAATCTAATTGCATACAATACCTTGACATTCTATGTTATTAATAAAGCAATTTAAAAATTGTTTCACAAACTTACTCTTACATGTTCTTGTTTTCATTCCCTTAATCTTTTGGCAGGCTGTTTTCCAACGTTACTTGAGTCCTGAGAAGGACTATTTGTCTTTTTCATTTATTTACAGTAACGAAAAGTGATCACTTGATTTGGTTAGTGGCAAATTATGTGATTTCATGCATCATTAAATCATTATTTGTTTTCATTTTCTGTATTTTCATTATTATAATAATTTCTGTGTATTGCTATTCAGATTTGCAAAGATAAAGTTGAGGCAGAAGTGTGGATTGCTGGCCTCAAAGCATTGATATCTTCTGGTCAAGGTGGTCGGTCCAAAATTGATGGATGGAGTGATGGGGGTCTCATTCTTAATGTAAATATACTAACTTGTGGTTTTTGTAGTTAAATGCATTTTGGTCACATTATGTTTCTTGTAAGTTGTACTGCTTCTATAAGTTGGAAAGGCGATAGATTTTAGTCTGAGGTTAATAGTCGTTGTGCCATTTTCCTTAGGCAACATTTGATATGGATGCTAGAAGGGAATGGGACAACATATGGGTGTTGTTCTATGTATTATGCATTCTAAAATCCGAATGGTATTAGACATGAGGTTAAGAAGTGGTACATTTTGGTTCTACTAAAGATGGTGATACCAAGAACAAAATGAAGCAGAATCATTTCATTTTGTTCTGTTTTTTCAATTCTTTTCTGTCTGCACACCAAAATGCTACAATAAAGTGTATATTTTGAACAAATCATAATGGAGAGAACTTATTTGCTCCATTATAAGATTGATTATTTGTTGTTTCCTCTAAGGAAAACTAGTCTTTATTTTCTCATATTGTAGCTTAACCTGAAAGGATATAAACTGTAGTTTTTATTTTTTTTATTTATATCTGAAAGAGATTACCTCTCACTCATTCTCTGCTTCGGTTGCTATTTGGTGATTGTGCTGATTAACCTACTCTACTTTTTATATGATGTGATTTTTTTGTAAAAAGACGAACTAATTTTTACAAGCTTTCCTAATTCCTGTTCCTTTGCTGTTGCCATTATGCTTCCATGGCTACTGATGAAATAAATGATAAGTTGCTTACAATTCTTTGTGTCTCAAATAATATCAGGATAGCAGAGACTTAACATCAAATAGTCCTCCAAGTGAAAGTTTGGATAGCACGTCATGAGGCATTAGTTCTTCTGACATTTCTATGACTCTTCCAAATACTTCTCCAAAGTCCTTTCGGCCTGACAATACAATTTCTAAAAAGTCACATGTGCCACCAGACGGAACAAACATGCAAGTGAAAGGATCTGCTTTAGATGTATTTCGTGTTAGTGTTTCCAGTGCCCCAAGTACATCTAGTCATGGATCTGCACCTGATGACTATGATGCTCTGGGGGATGTATACATATGGGGAGAGGTTACCTGTGAAAATGTGAAAGTTGGTGCTGATAAAAATGTAAATTATTTCAGCCCCAGGGCAGATGTACTTTTCCCCAGACCACTGGAATCCAATGTAGTTTTAGATGTACATCATATAGCATGTGGTGCTAGACATGCTTCTCTAGTCACTAGGCAAGGTGAAGTTTTTACATGGGGCGAAGAATCAGGAGGATGCCGTGGTCATGGTGTTGGGAAGAATGTGGTTCAACCTCGTCTAGTTGAAGCATTGACTTATACAACTGTTGCCTATGGTTAGTTCCATTCATGTGCTGTTACAATGGCTGGGGAACTATATACATGGGGTGATGGTACTCATAATGTTGGGCTTCTTGGTCATGGCAGTGATGCCAGTCGTTGGATACCAAAGAGAATTGTTAGTCCATCAGAGGGACTTCAAATTGCATTTGTTGCTTGTGGTCCATGGTACACAACCTTGGTAACTTCAATAGCACAGTTGTTTACATTTGGTGATGGAACATTCGGTGTCTTGAGCCATGGAGATAGGCAAAATGTTTCATATCCTAGAGAAGTGGAATCCTTATTGGGGTTGAGAACAATAGTTGTTACTTGTGGAGTGTGGCATACTGCAGCTGTTGAAGAGATCATCGCAACACACTCCAGTACAAGCATATCATCAGGTAAATTGTTTACTTGGGGTGATGGAGACAAAAATCGCCTTGGACATAGGGACAAGGAAACACGTCTTAAACCAACTTGTGTGCCTGCACATATTGATTAAAATTTTCATAAAATTGCTTGTGGGCACAGTTTGACAGCAGGCCTGACAACATCTGGACGTGTTTTCACTATGGGAAGTACTACTGTTTATGGTCAGCTTGGGAATCCTCAATATGACGGAAAGGTTCCATGCTTGGTCGGAGACTAGATTGCCGGGGGAATCAATTGAAGAAATTGCATGTAGAGCATATCATGTAGCTGTATTAACATCCAAAAATGAAGTCTATACTTGGGGGAAAGGTGCAAATGGGAGATTGGGTCATGCAGATGTTGAAGATCGTAAAACACCAGCTTTGGTTGAAGCATTGAAGGATAGACATGTGAAATATATTGCATGTGGTTCAAACAACTCTGCTGCCATATGCCTTCATAAGTGGGTATCTGGTGCTGAGCAGTCTCAGTGCTCTACGTCTGGGCAGGCATTTGGCTTCACTAGAAAGAGACACAATTGTTATAACTGCGGGCTCGTCCACTGCCATTCATGCAGTTCAAGGAAAGCATTAGGAGCAGCACACGCTCCTAATCCTGGCAAGCCGTATCGTGTGTGATTCTTGTTATGCAAAATTGAACAAGGTTGTTGAAGCTAGCAATAGTAATAGGAGGAATGCCTTGCCTAGTCTGTCAGGGGAGAACAAGGATAGGCTAGACAAGTCTGACCTAAGATTGTCCAAGGCAGTAATTCCTTCTAACATGGATTTGATAAAGCAGCTAGATACTAAGGCAGCCAAGCAAGGAAACAAAGGTGATACATTCTCACTGGTTCACCCCTCACAACCACCTTCTTTGCTATAGCTAAAAGATGTTGTCTTGTCCACTGCTCTTGATCTGAGACGAACAGTTCCAAGACCGGTGGTTGCACCATCAAGAGTAAGTTCCAGATCTGTGTCCCATTTCTCTAAAAGACCAAGCCCCCCTCGTTCAGCTACACCTATTCCAACAACTTCAGGACTTGCCTTCTCAAAAAGTATTTCTGATAGTTTGAAGAAAACAAATGAACTTTTAAATCAAGAAGTGCAGAAGTTGCATGCTCAAGTGCATGTTGCTATCCTCCTATCATGAAAATCAAGTAGTAGAAGTTTTCGTCTTTGACACAGAGAGTATAGCTATTCTCCATTTTAATTTTTCTCCTGCCATTTTTAAGCCTGACAAATGAACCTTGCAAAATTTAATGTCACCTGGTAAAATGACACTATGACTTAGCTCAAATTGTCAGAAAAGTTAATGTCACGTGACAAATATACGTTGTTTCTTTAACTTTTTACAGTATCAAGACAAATCTAATTATAGATATCATTAGGTCAAGAGCCCAAGACAGACATGTGAACTGCAAGAATTAGAGATTCAAAGGTCAACAAAAAAGCCTCAAGAAGCTATGGCACTGTTTGCTGAGGAATCTGCTAAATGTAAAGCTGCAAAAGAAGTTATTAAGTCGCTCACGGTTCAGGTTTTTTCTTGTTAATTTACTTCTCTTGGAGCCAGATGTCTTTGAAATGGTTTATTTTCATGTGGTGCTTTATTGTTTGTAACTTGGTTTCAAATTTTCTGCATTGAATAAAATGGACATCCAGATTAAGCCATTTATCTAATTGAAGTTTATTTTTATAAAATTTCTTAATTGTAACAATAGGCTTTAAGAATTGATTTTCTTTTTCAAATTAGTCTGTTTTGCTTTTGGTTTAACCATATATTAAAAATTACATTATTTCTTTAACTTTTTACAGTATCAAGACAAATCTAATTATAGATATCATTAGGTCAAGAGCCCAAGACAGACATGTGAACTGCAAGAATTAGAGATTCAAAGGTCAACAAAAAAGCCTCAAGAAGCTATGGCACTGTTTGCTGAGGAATCTGCTAAATGTAAAGCTGCAAAAGAAGTTATTAAGTCGCTCACGGTTCAGGTTTTTTCTTGTTAATTTACTTCTCTTGGAGCCAGATGTCTTTGAAATGGTTTATTTTCATGTGGTGCTTTATTGTTTGTAACTTGGTTTCAAATTTTCTGCATTGAATAAAATGGACATCCAGATTAAGCCATTTATCTAATTGAAGTTTATTTTTATAAAATTTCTTAATTGTAACAATAGGCTTTAAGAATTGATTTTCTTTTTCAAATTAGTATGTTTTGCTTTTGGTTTAACCATATATTAAAAATTACATTATTTTATCTGTTGGGACATGTACACACAGGTTTAAATCTCACAACAAACAATTTACCCTTGTCTTTTTCAGAATAAATTACTCCATGTTTCCTTTATACTGTTGTCTTTCACACTTACACTGATTGCTGATTAACATTGTTTCAGCTCAAAGACCCGGCTGAGAAGCTTCCTACTGGAGTGTATGATGCTGAGAATTGAACATTAGACCAGCTTACCTACCAAATGGTATTGAGCCAAATGGCATCCACCATCCAGATTCAAATGGGGAGCAGCACTCCAAAGCTGAGTCAATTAGTGCATCTAGTTTGGCCTCCATGGGACTTGAATATGCTCTATTGAATAAAACTGCAGGGAATTCGCCAGGAACATATGGAACTAATCTTCACCAGCAAATTCGAAGCCCTGTGTCCTCTAATGGGACCAATAATTATCCAGATGTCAAATTGCCTAATGTATACAATAAATAAGATGTTCTTTTTGCTGTCATTGATGATGTTTTTCATCTTTCTTGGAAGAAGCTGGTGCATAATGTGTACAGGCTGTTAGCATTGTCTTCATCATGTTTTTTTTCAAACTACTTATATACATGATGAAATATTGCTACAAGTCCAACAATCTATATTAAACTATTTGTGAAATTTCTAATGAGTTTCTTTTGGTTGTTGGATAGTGCACCTGTTAGTTATTGTTAGATAACTTCCAAGTTTCTGAGTGTTCACAAGTCATGGATGAGAGTAGGTGAGGGAGATTGCATGTAAAATTTATAATTGTTGCTCCTGCATGCTAATTATTTTCCTTCTTAATGTGTTGTACCTTTAGGATGGCTAGGATGGCAAGCTTGTCAAGCCAATTGCTATATCCACGAAAATTACCAACCTGTATGCAAATGCTTTTATTCGTAAGTTAACTTACATTGCACCATGTATGTGTTAAGTTTAGTGTTATGATTGGTTGCTTATTCTGTATAAGTGTCATTCTAGAATAATAGTAGTAAACTCTCTCTAATCCTCCATATAACAACCAAATTAAAAATTTTGTTTGGTCTTTTTTAGACTAACCAATGTAAAATGTTTCATGCATTAATAATTTTTACCAAAACACCCTTAATCAGTAGTCATTTCTCTTATCTTATATTTATTCTTTCTTTAACCTTGTTGATGTAGCTCCATGTAGAGTTTGTAGGCCTTGGATCTTCTTCAACAATGGAGTCTTTTGTTTCTTGAAGATCAATGACAGCGGAATGGAGAAGGAGGAAAGGTGATTGGAGACGCCACTTCAAGAAAAAGATGAATAGAAAACAAGCTCACCACCATAGGAAGCCATGATAAGAGCTTAAAGGTAGAAGATGAGTGGAGGGAGAGGGAGAGAAGGGGCACAAAATGTATTCCTCAAATGAGGTCTGAACTTTGAAGTGTAATTTCTCAAATGATCAAAGTTAAAAAAATATACACACAAGGCCTCTATTTATAGCCTTAGTGTCACAAAATTGGAAGGAAATTTGAATTTCTATTCAAATTTCACTTGAATTTGAATTTGAATTTGTGGAGTCAAAATTTCTCTAATTATGATTAGTGAATTTTAGCTATGGTTTAGCCCACTAATCCAAGATCAAGTCCAAGATTCTCCACTAAGTGTGTTTAGGTGTCATGAGACATGTAAAGCATGAAGGATATGCACAAAGTGTGACTATATGATGTGGCAATAAGGTGTAGCAAGCACCTCCCCCTTAGGATGGTCCAAAATTTAATTGGATTGAGCTTCTCCTAATTCAATTAAATTTCTCTCTCAACACACACATCAAATAGTAAACTTAATGCATGTGAAATTACAAAACTACCTCTAATACAAAAACTAGTCTAGGTGCCTTAAAATACAAGGGCTAAAAAATCCTACATTACTAGGGTACCCTCCCTACACTATGGAGCCCTAAATACAAGACACAAAAATAATGAAACCCTAATCTAATATGTACGAAGATAAGTGGGCTCATACTTAGCCCATGGACCCAAAATCTATCCTAAGGCTCATGAGAACCCTAGGGTCTTCTCCTACATCTCTGGCCCAATCTTCTTGAAGTCCCCTAGCCATGGCTCTAGTGATAGGTCCCCTCCTTGGAAGGATTGCATCATCCCCTCCCTCTTGAAGAGGATTTGTCCTTAAATTAGTAGACCCCTCATCATCTGAATCAGCTACACCTACAAAAGGAACCAAATTAGTAATGTTATCGTTGTTGCTAGCTTCATACTCCTCTGGGAGGTCTAGCCTATAAGCATTGTTGTTGATCCTCTCCAAGACCTGAAAAGGTTCATCACCTCTAGGCTAAGTTTGGACTTTCTCTTAGTAGGAAATCTATCCTTCCTAAGGTGGAGTCAAATCCAATCCCCTTTATTAAGCACCAACTCCTTCCTTCCTTTATTGCCTTTAGCTGCATACCCCTTTATGTGTTTCTCTATTTGGTTCCTAACCCTCTCATGTAATTTCTTCACAAACTCTGACCTAGATACCCCTTCTTTATGTATAAAAGAAGTGCCAAGTGGAAGGGGAATTAGGTCCAAAGGTGTGAGAGGATTGAACCCATAGACAACCTCAAAAGGTGATTGCCTGGTAGTTCTATGAACCCCCCTATTATAGGCAAACTCCATATGAGAAAGGTACTCATCCTAAGACTTGTGATTGCCTTTTATCAGAGCCCTTAACAATGTGGATTGAGATCTATTCACTACCTCTATTTGCCCATCAGTCTATGGGTGACAAGTGGTGGAGAAAAGGAGCTTAGTTCCTAGCTTAGCCCATAAAGTTTTCCAAAAATGACTAAGGAACTTAACATCTGTATCATACACAATAGTCTTAGGCAAACCATGAAGCCTCACAACTTCTCTAAAAAAAAGTCTTGAGATATGACTAGCATCATCTACCTTGTGGCATGGTATGAAATGTGTCATCTTGCTAAACCTATCCACCACCACAAAGGTAGAGTCTACACCCCTCTGGGTCCTAGGAAGCCCAAGGACAAAGCCCATACTTATATCTACCTAGGATCCAGATGGAATGGGTAAGGGTGTGTATAGCCCATGAGGCATCACCCTAGACTTGGCTTGTAAACAAGCCACACACCTAGTGCAATACCTATGGACATCTTTTTTCATATGGGGCCAAAAGAATTTTTCCTTGAGGAAGACAAAAGTCTTATCAATTCCAAAATACCCCATTAGCCCACCCTCATGGCTCTCTTTGACCAACAACTTTCTAATGGATCCTTAGGGTATACAAAGCATTCCCTCCTTGAACAAATTCCCCTTAGCAATGTAAAATCCATCTTGGGCCTTATGGCCACAACTAGCATAAATGGGAGAGAAGTACTAATCAGAAGCATACAATTCCCTTATGTTATCAAATCCTTAAATTTTAGCTCCAAGGGAAGAAAGCAATGTGTGTCTCCTAGAAAGAGCATCTGCAACCACATTGGTCTTTCCCATTTTGTATTTGATAACATATGGAAATTGCTCTAGGAACTCTACCCATTTTGCATGCCTCTTGTTTAACTTGCATTGCCCTCTAATGTACTTAAGTGATTCGTGATCACTATGAATAAAAAACTCCTTGGAAACAAGGTAATGTTCCCAAGTTTGGAGGGCTCTAACTAAGGCATAAAGCTCCTTATCATATGTGGGGTAGTTAAGAGCGGCACCATGAAGCTTCTCACTAAAGTAAGCAAAAGGGTGCCCACCTTGTAACATCACAGCTCCCACACCTACACCAAAGGCATCACACTCTAGCTCAAAAGTTTTAGAAAAGTCAGGGAGAGCTAGAACGGGTGCCTTGGTGAGATTTTCTTTGAGCAAAGCAAAGGCTTGCTATCGTCTCTCTCCCCATGTGAATTCCACATTCTTATTCACCAAACTCATTGAGTGGTGAAGCAAGTGTAGAGAAATTAGGAACAAACCTTCTATAGAAACTTGCTAACCTATAGAAGCTCATAATATCTCCTACACTTTTTGGGGTGGGCCACTCTTGGATGGCCTTGATTTTCTTAGGGTCCACACGGACCCAATTTTTGCTAACCACAAAATCTAAGAAGAATACACTATCGACACAAAAGGTGCATTTATCTATATTAGCAAAGAGAGTGTGTTTCCTAAGAACTAAAAGAACTTGCCTTAGATGTCTTGAGTGATCATCTAGGTCCCTACTATAGACTAAGATATCATCGAAATAAACAACTACAAACCTACCTATGAACTCCTTTAGGACATGATTCATTAGCCTCATGAAGGTGCTTGGTGCATTAGTGAGTCCAAAAGGCATTACTAGCCACTCATGCAACCCAAACTTGGTCTTGAAAGCGGTTTTCCACTCATCACCTTCTTTTATCCTTATTTGGTGGTAACCATTTTTAAGATCAATTTTGGAAATATATTTGCGCCATGTAACTCATCAAGCCTAGGAATGGGCTGCCTATACTTCACAATTATGTTGTTGATGGCCTTACAATCTGTACGCATTCTCTACTTACCATCCTTCTTGGGCACCAACAACACAGGCACAACACAAAGACTTAGGCTCTTTTGGACCCATCCCTTCTCCAACAATTCCTTAACTTGGGATTTAATCTCCTTTGTCTCTTGAGGATTAGTCCTATAAGCTGACCTATTAGGAAGGCTTGTTCCTAGGACTAAGTCTATTTGGTGTTCTATTCCCCTAAGAGGAGGTAACATAGGGGGTATCTCTTTGGGAAATACATCATTAAATTCCTGTAAGAGTTCTTGGACCTTTAGGGGAATGGTCTCAAGTGGGGGAATTATGGTAGTGCTAAGAGAAGTCTCCCTTGAGAGGAGAAGGTAGAAAGATTGCTTGAGAAGAAGAGCTCTCTTAATATCTCCTGTCATACCCTAATTTCGTCCGGGGACCATCTGTTTGTTGGGATGCGACCCTCGCTTGACCACTTCGAGGTACTTGGCGCCCATCGTTAGGCAATCCGTGAAGTTCCGTGACATGCCAGAAGTCAAAAGAAAGCATTGTTGCACAATCCGTGAAGTTCGGTGACATGCCGAAAGTCAAAAGAAAGCATTGTTGCACAATCCGAGAAGTTCCGTGACATGCCGGAAGTCAAAAGAAAGCATTATTGCACAATCCATGAAGTTTCGTGACATTCTGAAGTCAAAAAAGGGATGATTACGTAATCTGCAAGGTTCCGTAACATTACGGAAAGAAAACAAGTATCGTTACGAAATTCGTAAGGTTCTGTAACGTTACGGAAAAAGAATCAGCAAAAAAGGCAAGGGGGTGTATTTAGTAAACATCGGGGTGCAAATAGCAACCAGGCCCACTTGGGCCTTCCAGGAAGTTCCTCGAGAAGGCGGTGCCTTCTAGAGGAAGCAACCTAGCTCGCCTGGGTGAGCTGGGTGGCAAGCTTCTCCTTCTTTTCGCTATAAATAGGGGAAGGGGGAAAGAACAAAAATGTTCAACCCTCCTGGTATCTGAGAATCACTTAAAATTAGTGAAAAAAATTATTTCCGTGAAGAAAATCCAAGCCGAAGCGCTTTCATAACGCTTCCAAGACGTTTTCGTGGGTGATTTTGCGAAGATTTTCAACCGTTCTTCGTCGTTCTTCGTTCGTTCTTCGGTCTTCAACCAGGAAGTTCCCGAAATCGAACTTTTCAATTCATGCTATGTACCCTTAGTGGTCCTCATTTGTTTAGCGTGCTTTTATTTTTATTTCATTTACTTTACGTACCCCCTTTTGACGTGCTTTATTCATTTATTTAAGTCATTTTCTCGCCTAATCAAAAATAAAATAAATTTCCACCGATCATTTGTATTGTAACATCTTTTAATTTCTGTTAAGATGAAATCCGACCGTTCGGTCATGGCGTAACCATGTTTAAAACCAAAAAGAGGCAAAATAATAATATAATAATCAAAAAATATCTTTGAATAAAGTATTAAAAAAAATCAATCGGACGTTTTTCTTTGGAAGTTTCCTTGGATCAATTGACTAATAACCAAAGTGAAACTAAGGCTAAAATCAACTCACAAATCAGCTTTGTCCGCAAAAGTCACTTAAAACCGTTTTAAGGTCCAACGCCTTAAACGGTCCTCTTTGCTTTTATCGGTTAACATGGACCATTCAAAAGCATAAAATTAACATGTAACTTTACTGCTTTTGCAAGAACTACGTAGGTCTGATTTCCTCATCGCAATTGAGGATATGTAGGAGCAAAAGCCCCGCTTTTGTCGACCACCCCAAGAGATCGTTAATGGTCCAACGCCTTAACGTTTCTCTCCTTTCAAAACCAAGAGATCGTTAATGGTCCAACGCCTTTACGTTTCTCTCCTTTCAAAAACAAAAGATCGTTTAAATGGTCCAACGCCTTAAATGACATTTTTTCAGTCAAAATATATCTTACAAAAAAAAAGATAAAAAACAACTTAACCAACGTTTAGTTCTCGAAGAACTACGTAGGTCTGATTTCCTTACCACAATTGAGGAATACGTAGGAGCAAGGGAAACACCCTTGTCGACCACAAAAAGATAAAAAATATAAAAGGTGCAAAAAGACATAAAGACGTAAAAAGGAACATAAAACAAATTGAAGTCATGTTTGCACACTTGATTAAAAGGCTGTCGTCCCTTGTGACGGACGCGTGGGGTGCTAATACCTTCCCCGTGCGTAAATACAACTCTCGAACCTTTCACACTTAAAGTTCATATGTTGGATCGAGTGGCCTCAGAATAATTAAGAAGGGGGGGTTGAAATAATTATTCCTAAACCTTTACTAAATAAAAAATTACTCTTCTAAGGCTTTTACTAAATTGTTAAGAGAATGAGGAGTAGAAGAGAAACTTAACAGAAAGTAAAAGCAGAAATTAAATGCACAGCGGAAATTAAAAGAGTAGGGAAGAAGGAGACAAACATACAAGAGTTTTTATACTGGTTCGACAACAACCCGTACCTACATCCAGTCCCCAAGTGACCTGCGGTCCTTGAGATTTCTTTCAACCTTGTAAAAATCCTTTTACAAGCAAAGATCCACAAGGGTGTACCCTCACTTGTTCTCTTTGAACCTAGTGGATGTACCCTCCACTAGAACTGATCCACAAGAGATGTACCCTCTCTTGTTCTCAGCCAAACCCAAGTAGATGTACCCTCTACTTGTACCACAAAGGATGTACCCTCCAATGTGTTAAGACAAAGATCTCAGGCTATTAAACCTTTGATACTTTGTGAAAGGGGATACAAAAGAGTTCTCAGGCGGTTAGTCCTTTGAACACTTTTGTATTAGGGAATGGGAAGAATCAAAAGAATTCTCAGACTGTGTTGTTTTGAATTCTTTGACAAGGGAGAAGGGAGACACAAAAGAATTCAGGCGGTTAGTCCTTTGTTCTTTTGGAAAAGGAAGAAGAGAGACACAAAAAGAATTCAGGCGGTTAGTCCTTGGCGAATTCTTTTTGGCAAAGGGAGAAGGGAATGGAAAAGATGAATAGCACAAGTTTTCAAGGTTTGGAAAACCAGAAAACTTCAGAAAGCTTTTGGTACAAAGAAGAAGAAGACGTTCAAAGAGATTCAAGGCTTGTAAAGGATTGTATGAATAAGTGTTCAAGATGCTTGAAATGCAAAACAAAGCCTTGCTTTTATAGACTCTTCATGTTTGGTCAAGACAACCATTTAGAAGAGTTATAACTTTTAGAAAAACTTAAAACCAATTTGAAAAAGTCAAAAACCTTTATGAAGAGTTACATCTTTTGATTTATTCAGAAATAATCACTAGTAATCGATTACCAAATCAGTGTAATCGATTACACAAGGCTTTTATGTGAAAGGATGTGACTCTTCATATTTGAATTTGAATTTCAACGTTCAAAGGGACTGGTAATCGATTACCAAAACATTGTAATCGATTACAGCTTTTTGAAATTAATTGGAACGTTGTAAATTCAATTTAAAAACTTTTTCAAAACAATTTTGCTACTGGTAATCGATTACAACAATCTGGTAATTGATTACGAGAGAGTAAAAACTCTTTGGTAAACATGTTTTGAGAAAAATCATGTGCTACTCAATTTTTGAGAAAAACTTTTTATACTTATCTTGATTAAGCCTTCTCTTGATTCTTGAATCTTGATCTTGATTTTTGAGATCTTGAACCTTGAATCTTGATTCTTGACTCTTAACTTTCTTCTTGAGTCTTGAATTCTTCTTGATTCTTATCTTGAACTCTCGAATTGTTCTTGATTCACTTGAGTTGTTCTTTGATTGATCTTTGAGCTTTTTGTCATCACCTTTGTCATCATCTTTTGTTATCATCATTGTTATCATCAAAACACCTTTGAATCACCTTTGATTCACCATGAAGCTTTGCTTCTACATCGTAGACCACGTCTTTTCCGGTTTTTCCGACATTTTCCTCAAATAAACGTTGGTGGCGACTCCGCGCGTATTCCTTTCTTGGAAGACGCACCCGTGAGCCCTCGTGTTGCCCTCCCGCCGAAGGGTAGGTTGCGACAGTTGGCGACTCCACTGGGGACAATTTTTAGAGAGTTAGGCCATTTAATCTTGTGCAATGTTTTATCATGACTTTCTCCTTTGTCGGTTTCCCTTTATTTTTCTTATGTTCTTGTGTATATAACTCTTTGATGCTTTTAGTGTGTTTTAAAATGTTTGCATGAGGTAAATATTTATTTATTTGATGCACATAAACACCAACACTATTGGCACACACGGTGAGTTGAAGAAGGGCCCTATACCTGGGTTCGTGGGAACATAAGGAGTGGAGGTGAATCTATGATCATGCTAGGTGTCTGACTTGCTTGATTACAGTGAACCCTCATCTAGAGTTTTTCTCTTTGATAACATATTGTTGCTAGTAGTCCCTACTGCTGCAATATGTTCTTCGAAGGGGGTGATACCTCTAGAGACCATCAAGAGAGATATGACCACCTTGGGAGTTATCACTAAAAGCCTTTTTAGCTCCCTCCCATATAGGTCCCTTGAATAGGGGCACGGAGCAAACACGCTGCTTGCCATTTTCCACACTGCCATGCATAAATGTCATGTACCTTTTTGCTTATATTTGTTTGTGAATATTGTCGTACTATGTACATCCCCGTGTTGTGCCTTTCGCATATGCATCATGCACGACATCTGTTTTGATCCCCTCTCTTTGGCAAACCAACGGAGGGTCCGTGTCATCTTCTTAAATACATACACTGGGTACTGTGCTACCCCAAGACGTTGTATCTAAGAAGGAGACAATTTCCCGGGCTCCCGTATTCATAAATTGCATCTGTATCATATGCATTTATTCATGCATTCATCCATTCCACCCATGATAGATGTCAGAGTTTTGATTCGCTCTAGATTTTGTTTCACTTTAGTAAAACATGGGATCAAGTCAAACGCCTTCGCTTAAAAAGAGGTTCTATCAAGTCAAGGTCAAGAGCCTAGGGATCACCAGCCTAAAAGAGTTAGGGCAGTTGATGGGTCAGCTCCAGTGGCAAGCTTTTCGCAAAGCTTACGGTAAAATCTAGGACCTAGCCATGGTAGAAGTCTCCACAGAGGCCATTGCCTCCCTCGCCCAGTATTATGATCAGCTGTTGAGATGCTTCACCTTTGGGGACTTCCAGTTATCACCCATGGTGGAAGAATTTGAAGAAATCCTAGGATGTCCTCTAGGGGGAAGGAGACCATACCTCTTCTCAGGGTTTTATCCCTCATTAGCTAGAATTTCTAAGATAGTCCAAATTTCGGCGCAGGAATTAGACCGCAGAAAGTAAGTCAAAAATGGGGTGGTTGGAGTACCGAGAAAATATTTGGAGGCAAAAGCAAGAATCTTGGCAGGTAAAGGTGAATGGGCCCCGTTCATAGACATTCTCGCACTATTGATCTTTGGAGGAGTCCTCTTTCCAAATGTGGTTGGGTTGGAGGACCTAGCAGCGATCGACGTTTTTCTTGCCTATCATGACCACAAGGAAAGCCCGGTTGTCGCTATGCTAGCCGACCTATATGACACCTTCGACCAAAGATGTGAGAAGAGCAGTACGAGGATTGTTTGTTGTACTCCAGCTCTTTATGTATGGTTGGTTTCACACCTTTTTCGCCAAGAGGTGAGGCATGCTTGCCCGCTAGAAAGCCACCATTCATGCACAGAGAAAGGAGGGGCGAATGGGACCAACTCTTAGCAAACAAAGAAGGAGCGTCTGTCAACTGGTTCCCTTGATGGAAAGAAGGAAGAACCGGAGTTCTTATTTCGTGCGGAGGATTTCCGAATGTTTCCTTGATGGGGACGAAGGGTTGCATCAGTTACAATCCCGTTCTTGCTATAAGGCAACTTGGCTACCCTATGAGAGGGGCACCACTAGAGGAAGAGCTCGCGTCTGTCATTTCACAAGGTTTCAATAAGACCAACATAGAGACACTTCAGAAGGTCCGCAAGGCATGGGAGGTGGTGCAAAAGAAGGACAAAGAACTTAGAGGCAGTAACAATGGGCCCATCGGTGGCTACCGTAAGTGGCTGAAAGCCCACGTGCAAGGTTTGGGTTGGCTCCCGAGTTTGAGAACCGCTAAAAGGGAGGATGTTGAGGCACTAGAGGAAGACGAAGAGGTGCAGGCCCTTAGGGCAGAACTCGAGCAAGCCCAAACAGTCAAAGAAAGGTTCAAATCAGTAGCTCTTAAGATCCGAAAGGAGAATACCGAACTAAGAGATATGAATATAGCTACCACCAAGGCCTTGGAACAAGAGACCAAGAGGGCTCGTAAGGAAGAGCACGGTCAGAACAAGTTCAGAGGGGCTCTGTGGGGCAGCAACATCGAGCTTAAGCTCCGGAGAAAGGAAAGGGACCAATCATGAGTAGACAGTTTGATCTTGAAAGATGAGTTGAAGGTTTGCTCGAGGTCCAAAAGAAACCTGTCTCAGCGGTTATGCAAGACAGAGACCAACATGTTAGCCATCATCAGCAAGTACCAAGAAGAACTAAATCTAGCCACGGCCCATGAGCATAAAGTGGCGGACGAGTATGCCCAAGTGTGTGCGGAAAAGGAGGCTAGAGGAGGGGTGATCGACTCGTTACATCAAGAGGCAACAATGTGGATGGACCGATTTTCTCTTACTTTGAACGGGATTCAAGAACTTCCCCGATTGCTAGCCATGGCCAAAGCGATGGCGAACACCTACTCCGCCCCCGAGGAGATCCACAGACTTCTCAGCTACTGTCAGCATATGATAGATTTAATGGCCCATATAATTAGAAACCGCTAGGAAACTTGTATTGTCACTCAGATCTTGACTAGTTATAACTTTCTGAATAAAATGAGTTTATCCCACGTTTTTACTCCAAAAATCAATGCGAATCAAAATACTCCCGCATTTTATCTCTAGCATGCATTCATATCATGCATCACATAAGCATCTCTTCAAGGCATCGTAATGAACATATCGTTCCTGCATTTTTCCGTTATCATATTCCAACATCACATTTTGCATGAATCATTGCATCATCATGTATATGCGTTCAACATACTTTTTGTTCTACAAACTTCATACCTTTTGTTTTCATGCATGATCCTTGAATTTTCCTCTGCAAAAAAAAAAAAAAGGAAGCATGAAAATTCATGATGCATTCTTAGTTGTATATATTCGGTACCATGAGCCAACCATGTTGGGATCATAAACCCATTTCACTTAAAAACAAAATGATTGAATATGGTACCTAATGCATGGTTAACTAGGAAATGATGTTTCTTTGGGCATCTCAATTTCATAATTGCATTTTCCATGCATAGCTTAAAGTATTCTCGAGTCTTTCATCTCTATGAAATGTTGTCAAAGTATTGGCGATCGAAATTGCCATTCCTTGGATTATCGGGTTGAACCAAGCTCATGCTTTTACGAAAAGGTTCATCAAGTCAAGTTGAAGCATGGAAGTAACCATCTTGCAAAAATTGGGGCAAAAGATGGATCGAGTTACATCACTGCTTCGTCTACAGCCAAACACATTTAGGACTGTTGATGTCCTTGTTACTTCCAGTTTCTCCTTGACAAAGATGTCATGGACCATGTTGAAAACCTAAACTGATTCAACCCCATGTCCTGCGTAAAAATTCGCAATACTTCAACTATGCGTCAGTCGCATACATCCATGCTTTTCATTGGTTGCATTGCCCATTGCATTCTTTCCTTGAAAAAAAATGAACTTAATCATTATTATCAAAAAGAAAAAAACACATTTTACGGCGCCCTTACCGAACCTATGCTAGAGCTAGAGTAATGGGTGAAGTAGAGGAGGTGCAAGAGCAAATGAAGGCCGACACGGAGGCCTTGAAAGAGAAAATGGCCACAATGATGGAGGTCATGATGAGCATAAAGGAGATAATGGAGGTCAGTGTGGCTTACCGAACCCGTGCTAGAGCTAGAGTAATGAGTGAAGTAGAGGAGGTGCAAGAGCAGATGAAGGCCGACATGAAAGCCATGAAAGAGAAAATGGCCACAATGGTGGAGGCCATGATGAGCATGAAGAAGATAATGGAAGCCAATACGGTTTCTGTTGCCACTACCAGCGCTGTTGCTAAGGTGAACCCGATGCCCCCATCCGATCTCAACCAAATGAATCATCCAACCTCAAATATGGTGGGCAAAGATTTGGGAAGTATGGGCGATCCCATGATGTGCAAATTCAAAACAAGCACGCCTTCCCGCCATATGGCTCGCCTCCCAAGGAGGATGTCAATAACTCCGCTCCCATACACATTGAAAGCCAACAACCTCAATCTGATTATGCACATGTTTCTCAACCCATGGGGGAGACACATGGAATGCCCCACCACAACTAGCTGACTTCGAGCCTTGCCTCGGATATGCCACTGAAGGGTAAGCAGTTGGTGGTATACCCCTGCAAAACACTTTGGAGGGCCCTCAGTATCGCCCACAACCACACCCCTTGCATTCCACAGCGGGTAAAAACCCTCATGCTATGGTAGAAATGGGAGAAGTTGGATCATCTAAAGGAAAGGCTCAAGGCCATTGAAGGAGGCCAAGATTATGCCTTTGCTAACCTAGAAGAGTTGTTCCTAGTACCTAATATCATCTCTCCTCCCAAGTTCAAGGTGTCGAACTTTGACAAGTATAAGGGGACTACTTGCCCCAAGAACCATCTAAAGATGTATTGTCGGAAGATGGGGGCATACGCAAAAGATGAGAAACTGCCGATACATTTCTTCCAAGAAAGTCTTACTGGGGTGACTGCTACCTGGTACACTAACTTGGAACCTTCTCGAGTCCATTCTTGGAAAGACCTAATGGTTGCATTCATTGGGCAGCATCAGTGCAATTCTGATATGGCTATGGATAGGATGCAACTACAGAAAGTGTGCAAAAAAAGGGGGCACAAATCTTTCAAAGAATACGCCCAAAGGTGAAGAGACCTGGCAGCTCAAGTGGCACCTCCAATGACGAAGAAAGAGATGATCACAATAATAGTAGACACATTACTAGTGTTTTACTATGAAAAATGGTGGGGTACGCGCCTTCAAGCTTTGCGGATTTGGTCTTCGCCGATGAAAGGATTAAAGTGGGTCTAAAAAGAAGCAAATTAATCATCCTGCTTGGACGAATGAGAAAATTGGGGCAAATGAAGAGGATGAGAAGGAGGGAGAAACCCATGTTGTGACTGTCATTCCTATATGGCCAAGTTCCCCGCCAGCTCAACACCATCATTACTCAGCCAATATCAGGCATTCTCATTACCTACCACCCAGTTATCCACAAAGGCCATCCCTAAATCAACAACAAAACCAACCTACCACAGAACCAATGCTAAACACCACCTTTAGCAATAACCAAAACACCAACTAAGAAATGAATTTTGCAGCGAAAATCCTGTAGGATTCACCCCAAATTTCGGTGTCATATGCTAACTTGCTCCCATATCTACTTGATAATGCAATGGTAGCCATAAACCCTGTTAGGTTTCCTCAACCTCCATTTTTCCGAGGATACGACTCGAACGCAATGTGTGCTTATCATGGAGGAGCCCCGAGGCATTCCATTGAGCATTGTATGACCCTGAAGCATAAGGTGCAAAGTCTAATTGATGCGGGCTGGCTGAAATTTAAGGAGAATCGCGTATGAGTCCTGACATTGACAAGCGACACCACACATAGGGCAATTTTGAAAGCTGTTGTTAGGTGTCTCTAATGACTCATCAGGATTTCCAAGTTTATGCCATTATTTTAAACCACAGTTACAATGCTAAAATGGATGAATTTGACATCCTTGTCTCTCTCATCCTTTCACAAACACATCTTCGCTTATTCAACTTCCACTGGAATGTGAGTGTAAGCCATTGGTTTGTTTGCTCAAAGCGACCTGCGCTCCTGAGTGTTGACTTCCAAGACCATTCAATCAGAGATTACTCGTCCTGCACGTTGGTGGGGTGCCGTAAACAACGAGTAAAGAAGAAAATTTCAAAAAGAAAAAAAGCATTTGATTGACTGTGTTTTCTAGTAAAAATATAGACATTCATGTGACCACATTTTATCATTCCAGAAATTTTTTCTTTTTAGAGAGAAGTGAGTTATCAAGAATAGGAGTCATTTGACTTAATCCATCGATTGAAAAAATCCTTCAACTATTTCTCGTCCTTGGAAAATTCTTTTTGCAAGAATCAACCGCTTCTTTCATTCTTCCTTGCTACTAGGTTGTGAAAACAAAGATGGATACCTCAGAGCCCTACACTGGGGCAACGAGGGGCATCGTGCATGAACCTCAAGTGAACCTAGGGGCAGATTAGAAGTTCTCACCCAATAGGTTCCCTGCTACAAGGTCATCACGAAAGACAGCGATTGGTACCTCAAAGCCTTACACTTGGGCAATGAGAGGCACCGTGCATGAGCCTCAAGTAAACCTAGGGGGAGATTAGAAGTTCTCACCCAATAGGTTCCCAGCTACAAGGTCATGACGAAAGATAACAATTGATACCTCAAAGCCTTACACTGGGGCAATGAGGGGCATCGTGCATGAGCCTCAAGTGAACATAGGGGCAGATCAAAAGTTCTCACTCGTCGATGTTTTTAAACAGAAAAAAGGGGGGACAAACCCTGGAATTTCAATGGATTGATTAAATGTCAAGCGGCTCCATTGCCGTCACTCCAAAATGATCAAGTGACTAAATCAAACAGAACATACACTCTAAGGGAGTTCCCGGAGAGATTTGCAAAAGATAGGATGAGGTTGCATGAATTATCACCTCTTTCAAAAGGATAGTCAATCTGTGTTTTCCAAAAAAATTAATTAAATCAAAATCAAAATCACAAAATAGGGAAAGAATGTCATGAACATTATACAACTTTCTAATACATTGCATTGTTGCATATGAAGTTCGCATTTACCGCATTTCAAGACAAAGGTTGCATGCATCTGAATCCCTAAAAATCATGTTAACTGCATAGATTTCTTACCTCTAATCTCCAATCTAGTGAATTTCGGATGACCGACCCTCTCGATGAGCCGATCTCTTGCTTTCTCATAAGGGTGGACCCTTGGGTACTAGTACCCTCACTTTCAGAGGACTTCACGTCCTCACCTTCAGAGGGTTACACACCCTCATCTTCAGAGGACTATACGTCCTCCCCTTGAGAGGACTACACGTTCTCGCCTTCAGAGGGCTACACGCCCTCGCCTTTGTAGGACTACATGTCTTCACCTTTAGAGGGCTGCACGCCCTCGCCTTCAGAGGACTACAAGTCCTCGCCTTCAGAGGACTTCACGTCCTCACTTTCAAAGGGTTACACACCCTCATCTTCAGAGAACTATACGTCCTCCCCTTGAGAGGACTACATGCCCTCACCTTCGGAGGGCTACACGCCCTCGCCTTTAGAGGACTACATGTCCTCACCTTCAGAGGGCTACACATCCTCATCTTTAGAGGACCATACGTCCTCCCCTTGAGAGGACTACACGTCCTCGCCTTCGGAGGGCTACACGCCCTCGCCTTCAGAGGACTACATGTCCCTCTTTTCAGAGGGCTACACGCCTTTAGAGGGCTACTTGTCCTCACTTTCAGAGGGCTCCACATCTGCACCTTAAGAGAATTTAAGGTCCTCTGCCCTAAAATGCTTAATCGAGACTTGCACTCCTGGTTAAGGGGCCAGTAGTTTCCTTTTATCAGTTCCTGGGCCACCCCCTGATATTGGAGGGTGCCAACTGTGCGAATACAACCAGAGAGGGAGGTTATCACGCAGCTACTCTGCATACCGGGGCACGATTTCACCCGTGCCACTGCAAAGAGACAAGTGCGGATCGTGCGCACCAACATGACCACTCTTACACAGATATGTATGACATTGCTACTTAGCAACATTCTGCCCATCGACCATAATGTCGATCTCCCCCTGCGGAAGTATCAGTTGGTCTATGCCATCCCGACATAGGTAGGTATGCATTATTTCCAACTGATTTCTAATGCCATCTACTATTTGCAGGGGTCGCGCCCACAAGACACCCAGTGGACCCGGAGAAGTCCAACAGGGCCCTGGGGTTTCCAGCTCTGGTTACGGGCCTCTATCAGTCCTACAGGGTGCCCGTACCCCCCGGCAAGGTCTTGCCATCGCGACATAGGTAAGTATGCATATGGTTCGAATTGATTTCTGATGTCATCTATTGTTTGCAGGGATCGTGCCCGCAGGACACCCAATGGACCCAAAGAAGTCCAACAGGGTCCTGGGGTTTCCAGCTCTGATTATGGGCCTCTGTCAGTTCTACGGAGTGCTCATCACCCCCAGCAAGGTCATCAGGCCTCCTACTAATCGAGCTTTCATCAAGAAGTACTATGCCCTCAGGCAGGCGCAGGACGAAACACCACAGCAGTCTGGGGATGGCTGACAGCGGGCAACAAACGCATCGCCACCACCTCTAGAGTTCACCGCAGCTCATCCACAAAAAGGTTAGAGCGTTGCCTACGACACATGGCCGACCAATAGGCGACCAAGTCCAAAGCCAAAGGTAAGCAACGTACTAGGTCCGTGACCGACAAGTCATCACGCATCCAGCTCAAGACGTTAAAGAAGCGCTACTAGGAGGCAACCTAGTACCTTTTGAATCTATGCTTGTTATTTGATCACTTTTTATAATAGGACGCACCTAGTTGCTCAAGATCCTAGGAATTTAAATAAAACAAGCACAAGCTCGAAAGGTAGTAATACGTCACAAAATATATGTATGTGTGTTTAGGTATGAAAATACCTTAGATATGCATGTATGTAGCAAAAAGATACCTCACAATATATATATATATATATATATATATATATATATATATATATATGTATGTATGTATGTATGTTTAGGTAGCAAGATATCTTGGATATGTATGTATGTATATATGTATGTATGTATGTATGTATGTATACCAAAAATACATGCATATCCAAGATATCTTGCTACCTAAACATACATACATACATACATACATATATATATATATATATATATATATATATATATATATATATTGTGAGGTATTTTTGGTATATACATGCATATCCAAGATATCTTGCTACCTAAACATACATATATATATATATATATGTGTGTGTGTGTGTGTGTGTGTGTGTGTGTGTGTGTGTGTGTGTATGTTTAGCAAAAATACCTCACAAAAATATACACCTGTTTAGGTAGCAAAATACCTCATGAAAAAAAAAAACAAAAACAAAAACAAAACAAAAACAAAAAACAAACAAGAACAAAAAATATATCTTTCAGCTGAAAAGTCAACATGCTTTTGAAAAGAATTAACTTCCAACTTTTCTTTGAAAGAGATTCACTGATCATGACCAGTTTTTGAAAAAAAATGTGTATGCACCTGAAGGGTGAATGCTGTGAAAATTTTCCCGAACGCCCAAAATAGACTCAGATGAATGCACAAATTGATAAAAGAACATATTTTGGAAACACTAGGTCGACTTAAATAGGAAAAATGAATTCTGAGCCCTAGTGTCACATGACCATAAAAACTTGATGCTTGAGTGTCCACATGGGTGCATGCATGACCAGTTTTGCATAAAATTTCCTAATCATCGTTGTTGCATGTATATCATGGAAATAATGTGGGACATCCCCTTTATCCCCGAACCGCTGGCCAAACCCTGACATATATCATGTCCAGCTGTTCTACAAACCTTAAGCCAAAATGCAACTTACCATAAACCTTGACCCAGGGTGAGAATGTCCATCCTTGCTCTCAAAAGAAAACAAAAAAAGAAGAAAAAGAGAAAAAGGGAAAATTCCCAATGAAAAATTTGGAAGAAAGCAAAAGAAAAAAAAATTCCCGATCAAGGATCGGAAGAAAACAGAAGAAAGGAAACCACGATCTAAAGTGGTCCTCTCCCTTTGATTGCCAACCAAAATCCCGTGCGTTGGTGGCTTACTCACCTCACACTAAACAAAAACAGGAAAGGAAAAGGCCCAAACACTCAGAGCCGAATTTCCCACCAAAAAACATCATTCCCAAGAAAAAATCCTATTGATCCATGATCATGCATGTAATCTTTGATTTGATAGGAAATGATTTGCAAAGCCAAGTCATGACATATCTATGGTTCGGAATTAGGATGAGACACTTACCTGTGTGAGATCAATACACTTTGAGTGATTTTCTTCTATTTTTGTTGGACTCAGTGTTTCCTTTAAATGGTCATTTAGAAGCGAAATGCTAACGTCCAAAATCTCATTTATGGTTATGAGAAAATTTCATTAGCATGCTCTCCTTCCCCACTAGACGCATTTTTTTTCATCCAAAAAGCATATGTTGCTCTAATCAGTTGGAAGTTTTGTCTCTTTACTAAAGTATGTTCGCATTTTAGTGAAGAAAACACCGAGACTATTTTAGTCTCACAAGTTATCCATAACTACGTAGGTTTGAGTTCCTCATTGAGGATACGTAGGAGCAAGAGCCTTGCTTTTGTCGACCGCCCCACAATCTTTGTCATACTGACCCTGCGGTCATGTGACGTGCGAAGACAAATTATGGTCATTCCGCACACCTTTTTGCCATTCAGACACAGTCGTGTCTGATGGCATGCAGAGACAAATTATGGTCATTCTGCGCCCTTTTGTCATCCAGAGGCGGCGGCCCCGATGACATACGGAGACAAATTACGGTCATTTCGCACACCTTTTTACCATTCAAACACAGTTGTGTCCGATGGCACGCAGAGACAAATTATGGTCATTCTGCACCCTTTTGTCATCCAGAGGCGACGGGCCCGATGACATGCGGAGACAAATTATGGTCATTCCACACACCTTTTCGCCATTCAGACACAGTCGTGTCTGATGGCACGTAGAGACTAACGTGTCTTCTGCGTCTTTTGTCATCCAGAGGCGGCGAACCCGATGACATGCGGGAACCATTTGGTCCCGCACTTTTTTACCTTTTATCATCCAGAGGCGGCGGGCCCGATGACATGCGGGAACCATTTGGTCCCGCACTTTTTACCTTTTGTCATCCAGAGGCGGCGGGCCCGATGACATGCGGAGACAAATTACGGTCATCCGCACGCTTTTGCTATCTTTAAGACTCGATGAGTGATAATCGCATAGAGACTAACGTCGTCTTCTACGCCCTTTGTCATTCAGGAGCAGCAAGTTGAGTGATAAACGCGGAGAGACAAATTATGGTTATTCTGCGCCATTTGTCATTCAGGGACAGTAAGTCGAGAGGTGGGCGGAAACAAATTATGGTCACTCCCCACACCATTTCATCATCCAGAGGCGACGTGTCCGATAGCACGCAGAGACAAATTATGGTCATTTTGCGCCTTGCTACCCTGGCTCGATCGTGTCCGAAGACACGCAGAGACAAATTATGGTCATTCTGCGCCTTATGTCAACCAAGAGGAACGAACTCGACAGTATCAGGATGATGTTGGTCGTTCGGTACTGATCATTTTCGAAATTTTTGCAGGTTCCACTGGCAGGGAGATTGACCGGCCAAATGGAGTTTCGCTCGAACAAAATTAGTGTCTTATCTTTACTTCCCTTTTATATCCAATAAAAGACAAGTAAAGAGGGGCAACTGTCATACCCTAATTTCGTCTGGGGACCATCTATTTATTGGGATGCGACCCTCGCTTGACCACTTCGAAGTACTTGGCGCCCATCGTTAGGCAATCCGTGAAGTTCTGTGACATGCCGGAAGTCAAAAGAAAGCATTGTTGCACAATCCGTGAAGTTTCGTGACATGCCGGAAGTCAAAAGAAAGCATTGTTGCACAATCCGAGAAGTTCTGTGACATGCCGGAAGTCAAAAGAAAGAATTATTGCACAATCCATGAAGTTCCGTGACATTCTAAAGTCAAAAAAGGGATGATTACGTAATCTGCAAGGTTTCGTAACATTACGGAAAGAAAACAAGTATCGTTACAAAATTCATAAGGTTCCGTAACGTTATGGAAAAAGCATCAGCAAAAAAGGCAAGGGGGTGTATTTAGTAAATAGGGGGTGCAAATAGCAACTAGGCCTACTTGGGCCTTCCAGGAAGTTCCTCCAGAAGGCGGTGCCTTCTAGAGGAAGCAACCTAGCTCGCCTGGGCGAGCTGGGGGGCAAGCTTCTCCTTCTTTTCCCTATAAATAGGGGAAGGAGGGAAGAACAAAAATGTTCAACCCTCCTGGTATCTGAGAATCACTTAAAATTAGTGAGAAAAATTGTTTCCGTGAAGAAAATCCCAGCCGAAGCGCTTTCGTAACGCTTCCGAGACATTTCCGTGGGTGATTTCGCGAAGATTTTCAACTGTTCTTCGTTCGTTCTCCGGTCTTCAACCGGTAAGTTCCCGAAATTGAATTTTTCAATTCATTCTATGTACCCTTAGTGGTCCTCATTTGTTTCGCGTGCTTTTATTTTTATTTCATTTACTTTCCGTACCCCCTTTTGACGTGCTTTAGTCATTTATTTAAGTCATTTTCCCGCATAATAAAAAATAAAATAAATTTCCACCGATCATTCGTATTGTAACATCTTTTAATTTCTGCTAAGATGAAATCCGACCGTTCAGTCATGCCGTAAGCATGTTTAAAACCAAAAAGAGGAAAAATAATAATATAATAATCAAAAAATATCTTTGAATAAAATAATGAAAAAAATCAATAGGACGTTTTTCTTTGGAAGTTTCCTTGGATCAATTGACTAATAACCGAAGTGAAACTAAGGCTAAAATCAACTCACAAATCAGCTTTGTCCGCAAAAGTCACTTAAAACCGTTTTAAGGTCCAACGCCTTAAACGGTCCTCTTTGCTTTTATCGATTAACATGTACCGTTCAAAAGCATAAAATCAACATGTAACTTTACCGCTTTTGCAAGAACTACGTAGGTCTGATTTTCTCATCGTAATTGAGGATACGTAGGAGCAAAAGCCCCACTTTTGTCGACCACCCCAAGAGATCGTTAATGGTCCAACGCCTTAATGTTTCTCTCCTTTCAAAACCAAGAGATCGTTAATGGTCCAACGCCTTAACGTTTCTCTCCTTTCAAAAACAAAAGATCATTTAAATGGTCCAATGCCTTAAACGACATTTGTTCAATCAAAATATATCTTGCAAAAAAAGATAAAAAACAACTTAACCAACGTTTAGTTCTCGAAGAACTACGTAGGTCTGATTTCCTTACCACAATTGAGGAATACGTATGAGCAAGGGAAACACCCTTGTCGACCACAAAAAGATAAAAAAATATAAAAGGTACAAAAAGACATAAAGACGTAAAAAGGAACATAAAACAAATTGAAGTCATGCTTGCACACTTGATTAAAAGGTTGTCGTCCCTTGTGACGGACGCGTGGGGTGCTAATACCTTCCCCGTGCGTAAATACAACTCCCGAACCTTTCACACTTAAAGTTCGTAGACCACGTCTTTTTTGGTTTTTCCGACGTTTTCCTCAAATAAACGTTGGTGGTCCGCGCGTATTCCTTTCTTGGAAGACGCATCCGTGAGCCCTCGCGTCGCCCTCCCGCCGAAGGGTAGGTTGCAACATCTCCTTTTGTTGCAAAATGACTCTCCTTCTTTAAAAATTTCTTAGAGGAACACCTTCCCTCTTTTTCCTTCTCCTTGACCTTTGGACCTAAGGCCTTACTATCCTTTTTGTTACTTTTGTTTTTCTAATTTTTCCTCATCCCTCTTGTCCTTCATTGTAAGTTGATCCTTAGCTACCTATGAAGGTGTTTGAGGATGCAACACAAATTTAGTGTCAAGATGGGTGAGGGTAATCTCATTAGTTAGGTCATTGTAAATGATCTTCCTATCAAATTGCCATGACCTTCCTAAAAGAATATGCCATGTCTCCATGGGAACTATATCACAACTAACTTCATCCTTATATGTCTCAATGAAGAAAGATACCTTCACTTGTTGGTTAACTATCATTTCCCCTTGCTCATTGAACCATTGAAGTTTATAAGGTTTTGGGTGGGGAATGATAATGAGGTTTAACTTGGAAAATAATCTTGTGCTACAACAATTGCAACAAGATCCACTATCCACAATGAGAGAACAAGTTTTATCTAAAATTTTGCATCTTGTATGAAAGATGTTCTCTCTTTGGAATTGGGATAGATCACAAGATTGACCTCCAAGGAGCCTTCTAACCATTAGGAGGTCACCTTCTTCATGGGGATAGACTTCCTAACTAGACTCTTCACCCCTTACTTCATCTTCACTTCCACTAGAGGAAGGGCAAGAAGTAGTCTCCTCTTGACTACTATAAATGTCTTGACCCTTCATAATCATGGTTTTCTTTGTGGGGCATTGAGAGGAAATGTGACCTCTCCCAAGACATTTGAAGCATTTAATGTTGCTAGTCCTTGCTTGGGAACTATTCTTAGGGGTGGGTTTCTCTATTATCTTACCCTTATCTTTCTTGGGTTTTGAAGGTGCATCCCCCAAAATTCCTTGGGCTTGGTCCTTCCTCGGATAAGAGTGAAAGCCATAAGATTTTGAAGAAGGTTTTCTTTTAAATTGTTGCTTCACTCTTATACAAAGTTGGACTAGCTCATCTAGGTCCCTATATGGAAGGAGTTCAACCTTATCCCTCACTTCCATATTAAGCCCACTAAGGAACCTAACTATGTTTGTTCTTTCCTCCTCCCTAAGTCCAGATCTTAAAAGGAGTAGTTCCATTTGTTGTCTATATTTTCAACACTCATACTCCCTTGTCTAAGCCTTTGGAGCTTGTCTATAAGCTCCCTTTCATAGTAGGAAGGAATGTGCCTCTTCCTAAAGGCACTCTTAAGATCATTCCAATACTCTACTGGAGGATCCCCATGAATCCTTCATTCCCTAATAAGGGAAGTCCACCAATAGAGGACATACCCTTGAAAGCTAAGGGTAGCCAACGGAACTTTTCTCTCTTCACTAATATGATGGCAAGCAAAGAGTTGTTCAACCTTCATTTCCCAATCTAGGTACGCCTCAACATTATCTTTTCCATGGAAATATGGGAGGCTAATTTTAACCTCTTGAGACCTTATATCCTTTTCTCTTCTTTGGGAGTGATGTTTAGTATGTGACATATGACGCCCTCTATAATAGTCGCTAAGTTCTTCACTTAAACTCTTGCAAGAGTCATGACTACTATAGGAGGCATGTTTTTCTCTTTTCATTTCTTTCATTATTTTTCTTCTTTCTTCCTCTCTTTCATCATGACTTATTTCTTCCACTTTTTTTTTTTCCTTTTTTTTTCTCTCTTGTTTTTCTTTCCACAATTTAAGGGATCTCAACTCATCTAATATCTTATACATGGGGTCCTTAGGAGTAGAACCCTCATCATTAACACTAGATGAAGAATGAAGACTCATATTGATTGCTAAGTTGTGGTTCTTTCTTGTTGAGGGTTTGAAAACAAAAGGTAAAAGAAGCTATGGTTGAAACTAGCCAAAATAAAAACTAAAAGAGGTGTGAAAGATAAGGTAAAAACTAATTGATAAAAAACAAACTATCTAGGCGGTTTGACAATGGAAGGTAAAGGAAATTTAAAGCAAGCTAAACGGTTTCCTATGTGAAAGGCTTGGATAACCCTTTGGAGGTCCCAACTAGCTCACGGTCTACACTAAGCTATTACACACAAATAAAGGTTTGGGTGGTCTCTTGGAGATACCCAATACACACCTGAAGAATGTCCAAATACAAGGAATTGCAAAAAGAATAAAAAATTCAGCACTCGATTTTTCTATTACAACAAATTTAACAAAGCAATTAAGAAGGTCTTCAAATTTGTCTTCAATGCTTGTTTGTTTTCTCAAGAGTTTCACTCAAAATTTGGTGAGGCTTTGGTTGCTTCAAATCCAATGGTGCTCCTAGGATGGTTAACCTCCAAGACTCAAAAATCTTCCTTCAAGCAATTGTTAGACAAGTGGCCTCAGATATCTTAAGAAGGGGGGTTGAATTAAGATATCACACACTATTTCCTAATTAAAAATTCTATTTTGACTTTAACCCAAATCCCAAGATTCCTTTTAAAATGAATTCCTAAATAATTATTCAAATTAAACTTACTGAATAGAAGCAATAAGCAATAATAAATAAAAAAAAAGTTTAAGGGAAGAGAAAGTGCAAACTCAGTTTTATACTGGTTCGGCCACACCCTTGTGCCTACGTCTAGTCCCCAAGCAACCCGCTTGAGAGTTCCACTAACTTGCAAAAACCCTTTACAAGTTCTGAACCACACAAGAACAACCCTTCCTTTGTGTTTAGATTGCTTTACAACAAGAGACCCTTGGTCTCTTAATCCCTTTTCAGAAATAAGAAGAAGAGAAGAAGAAATCTCTCTTGAAAGAGATAGATTGAACAATGAAGCACTCAAATAATTCCTTATTGAATTGCAAGTATATTGGCCAAGGAATTTTTAAGAGGATAAGATAATTTTTGCTTTTGAGAGAATAAGACTTTTTGTCCCGAAAAACTCTTAGCAAATCTGTGTTCCAAGTAACATATAAATAGACCTTTGATGGCCATTCAAAAACCATTTGAACAGATGTGACTCTTGGAAATTATTTTTCTGAAAATCTCCTCTGGTAATTGATTACAATATTTATGTAATCGATTACAGGCTTTAAAATATGAATTAAAACGTTCAATAACTGCTGGTAATCGATTACAATCCAAGTGTAATCGATTACACATTGTAAAATTTAAATTCAAATTTCTAATGACTGTTGTAAATATTTTCAGCTGTTTGTAATCAATTGCAATCCTCATGTAATCGATTACATGCTTTCAAAAGTATTCAAAATCATTTTAAAAGCATTTCAGGAAGTGTTTAGGCCACTGGTAATCGATTACATCCTCTGGTAATCGATTACCAGAGAGTAAATCTCTTGTAAAAACATTTTAGCTTAAATTCATTGGCCAAATCTCTTGCTATTTCAACTTGGAATTCCCTTCCTAAGTCTCTAGAGATTTTCTTGATCATGTATCTTGAATTCCTTGTATTCTTGTCTTGAATTAAACTTGAGAAGCGCATGATCACATGGCATCATCAAAACATCAAAGTCTTTGCTTCTACAACAACACACCAATTTCCTCTTCCAATCCTTATTGTAGGCAACACTTAAACACAAAAAAAAAAAGACAAGCAAGAAACAAAAAGATGAAATGAAATCTAAACAAAAAGAAAATTTAACGTGACATTAATTCAATAAGATTCAAGGAAAAATAAAGAAAAAGGACAACACCACAAGCCAAGGTGGAACATAAAGGAAGTCCTAGAATGACACTAGATTAGATTCACAAATTAAAAACAAGACTCAAAGAAAAATTCTAGCTATGTCAATTTAGCAACACATCTAAAAGATGAACAACTCCAAGAAGTCAAATAGGCTTGTAATACAACTCAAAATAATGAACAATTTTCAAGCAAATCAAGCATACACATTTTTGTTGTTGTTTTGGACATGTATTTTGATGTTAATCTTTATCACCTTTTCTTGCTCATTTCTTTTTCTT
This sequence comes from Glycine soja, assembly GCF_004193775.1. Lineage (NCBI taxonomy): Eukaryota > Viridiplantae > Streptophyta > Magnoliopsida > Fabales > Fabaceae > Glycine > Glycine soja. Next base: position 23,267,995 of record NC_041012.1, on the reverse strand, counting down.
TTTTCATTGTTTTCTTCCAAATGTCTATTTTATCCAGTTAAAACTTTAGCTTAAAACTCAAAGTATTCAAGCCATAACGTAATAAAGAAGACAGCGTGCGAAAACTGACACCAACCAGAATTTCAACCTAGAAATCAAGAGTAGTGTTTATGTTACTTAATGCTTGGATAGTTACAATTTGTGTTTGCTTATGATCAATTTTTTCAACAAATGCATATAGAATTCAATCAACAAATGCATATAGATTTTTGTGTTTTCTTTTCTAATAAATATTTTGCAAAAAAATTGGGATCTAAAGGTTCAGCACAAAAAATTATGATTGAAAAATGATAGAACCTAAAATCAACACAAAAACATTATTCAAGAGTAGATCTGTAAAATTTGAATCATAGAAATGCAAGAACAAGTGTAGATCTAAGATTTAATCGGTTTATTTTTTTGAATCTACTCTAAATAGCACCAAACCACAAGAAAATGGAGGAGATACATGGAGAAGAAGATGAAGAACATGGAATTAAAGTGAATTGACTAAAGAAAAAGATAGAGGAAGCAAAAGAACATCACCTAGATGAAGATGCTCTGATACCACATGATGTAACTCCACGTGGAGCTTGTAGACCTTGGACCTTCTTCATCAATAGAGTTCTTTGCTTCTTGAAGATCAATGGCAGCAGAATGGAGAAGTTGGAAAGGTGATTGGAAACGCCACTTCAAGGAGAAGATGAGCCAAGAATAACTTCACCGCTATAAGAAGCCATGTATAAGAGCTTGAAGGTAGGAGAAGATGAGTGGAGGGAAAGGGAGAAAACGGGCACAAAATTTATGCCTCAAATGAAGTTTGAACTTTGAAGTGTAATTTCTCAAATGATCAAAGTTAAAAAAAATGCACACACAAGGCCTTTATTTGTAGCCTAAGTGTCACACAAAATTGGAGGGAAATTTGAATTTCTATTCAAATTTCGCTTGAATTTGAATTTGAATTTGAATTTATGGAGCCAAAATTTCACTAATTATGATTGGTGAATTTTAGCTATGGTTCAGCCCACTAATCCAAGATCAAGTCCAAGATTCTCCACTAAGTGTGTTTAGGTGTCATGAGGCATGTAAAGCACGAAGGACATGCACAAAGTGTGACTATATGATGTGGCAATGGAATGTAGCAAGCAAATGATCACCTCCCCCTTAGGATGGTCCAAAATTTAATTGGATTGGGCTTCTCCAAATTCAATTAAATTTATCTCCCAACATATACACAATCAAATAGTGCACTTAATGCATGTGAAATTACAAAACTACCCCTAATACAAAAACTAGTCTAGGTGCCTTAAAATACAATACCTAAAAAATCCTACATTACTAGGGTACCCTCCCTACACTATGGAGCCCTAAATATAAGGCCCAAAAATAATGAAACCCTAATCTAATATGTACAAAGATAAGTGAGCTCATACTTAGCCCCTGGTCCCAAAATCTATCTTAAGGCTCATGAAAACTCTAAGGTCTTGTCCTGCTGATAACTGCTAAATAATTGTGAAATAATAGTAGTTAAATAGTCAAATTTTGGCTTAAAATTAATTATTTAGCAGTTATTTATAATTAAAAGTTGAAAAAATTAATTAAATTGAATTTCTGGTTGCAGATACGAAAAATGAGGGTACATTAAGCAAAAATGGCAACAGAAAGGAAGAGAAAGAAGGAATTCTGAAGCAGGCCCAGCCCAACAGTGCCGCTAAGCGCGCATCAGGCACTAAGCGAGCAACTAACTGTAGGCGCTAAGCGTGGCGTTAAGCACGAAGGAGCAGAAACCGTTACACGCGCTAAGCCCAGCTAGGCGTCCAGCGCGCGATCCAACAGAAGCACAGGCTAAGCCTGCATGGCGCGCCCAGCGCGCGATCTGAACGCGCTAAGCGCGAGGTGTGGCGCTAAGCACGACTACGAAGGCCCACAAGCCCACTTCAGCAACTATAAATAGAGAGGCAGTCCCAAGGAATCAACACCTCGTCTCAGAGCACTGTTCTCAGTACTTCAAGCCTGAGCTCTCCTTTCTTTCTTTATATTCTTTGTTTTTATCCCCATTCTTTCCTTCACCCCCGATTGTAAGCCCTCAATGGCCATGAGTGGCTAATCCCCTAGCTAGGGCCTGGCAGGCCTAAAAAGCCAACGATGTACGGTGTGCTTCAAGAATTATCAATACAAAGGGAATTTCTCACAGGTTTTTCTGTTCTAATTCTTTTCTTGTTATCTTGCATTCGTTCTTAAACTTCTTTTGGGTTGTATTCGCTCGGGAGAGGGTATGTCCCAATAAATATTTAAGATTCAATGCATGCATTAGTTTTAGGGGTTATACACTTGGGAAAGGGTAACGCCTAACAGAACATCTTAAGAAAAGAATCCTTGGGTTACCATTGCTAGGCATAGAATGATAACTCACTGCCCATGCATTTAAGCAACATCTAGAACTTAACCTTAATGCATTTTAATTATTGAATCTTCGCAAAGGCATTTGGGAGATAGGTAGTTAAAATAGGCTTGCCAACATGAGGCATCAGGGGCAAGTAGTTAACAGATGTGGGTAGAACTAATACCAGTGCATTGGTAATGAATATCATAGTTACATGCATCGTAGGCCAATTGGGTTTGTCTGGTCTTGGCATCTTTATTAATTGTCTTTCCTTTTAACTATTTGATTTAGTAATCACCCTTATTCCCGCATTTATTTCTGTCTTTATTATCTTTACTTATACTTACAAATTGAGAAGTATTTAATCAAAGTGCAATAAAGTCCCTGCGGAAACAATATTTGGACTTCCGAGTTATACTACTTGAGAACGATTTGGTACACTTGCCAAAATTCTCAACACCTGCATCTCTAGCCCAATCTTCTTGGTGTCTCTTAGCCATGGCTCTTGTGATGGGTCCCTTCCTTGGGTGGATTGCATCACTTGTAATGTAGTTGTGGCTTAGACTTCCATTTGTGAAGCCTGATGATGACTTTATGGATGCAAAGTCTGTTGCTCAGACTACATAAATATGTACGATGATGTTATGGATGTGTTGTCTTCAATTCATACTTTATTACTCAAACTGTTGGATGTTGAACTTTTGGTTCTTAAGTTGAACAAGACACAATACCCAACATTTATATGTTGTTTGTGCATGTTTTTTTTTTCTTTTTTCTTTTCTATGTTATATGGGTTGATGATCAAATTATTGAGGGTTGGATGCTTAGGTCATGAAATTTAAGGGTCTTTCTAGAATACAAAAATTTCCATGTTGAGTTATTTTTTGAGAACTAAATGAAGCTGATTTTTAGGTTGAATACTAAGAAACTTAGAATTCGTATCGTCTCCCATGTGAGCATCATAGTCAACTGTTAGTTGCACTTGATATTTTGTGAGTAGTCTACACTTTGTATCCATTTTATGAATATATTTCCTTTATGAAACCATTGTAGTTGGCAGAGTCCCTATGGCATGTCATTGTTGAACAATTGAGTTGTTTAGAGTACTGATTGAAGTTGATTACTTATAGCACTTTTGTTGATGTGATGAGCATTTATGATTTGGCCTATATATCCCATCAACCAAAGATGTTTGTTTTTTTATTAAGTTGGGGTGATCTAGATTGTATTTTATTTATATGGTCTTTTGGAACAATTTCATTTTCAATATTCTTGGAAATGAAGGTATATAATAGAAGGCATTTGAATTATGCATGGTTTAGGTTTCATTATCGTATTTTGTTGCCATTTAGTGGATTTATTTAGCTTGAAATGCATTCAGAAGGAAAGCATCCATCAATGCTTTCTAAGACAATTCTTATGTAAGAACCATCTTAGAAGGACTAAGACGGTTTTTATATAACAACCATCTTAGAATGTAGCCCTTCTAAGACGGTTCTTATAGAAGAACAGTCTTAAAAGGCTTCCATTTTCTAAGGCATTTTTTAGTGGAACCGTTGTCGAAAGTCAAGACTTACAACGGCTTTATCTATGAAGACGGTTTTGAACCATCATTGAATGGCATTTCTAATCGTTGTTGAATGGCATTTTTGTAGTAGTGAGTGGATGTTTTGCATATTTTTTTAGATTTGAGTAAGGTTTTTGCTATCGTTAGCTCCAATGTTTTCCATGGTGGTGAGTGGTGACGATGGCAGCAAAGCAGTGTTGTTGTTGTGGGTAGGTGTGGGACGTGGGACAAAAGATAAACTAGGAAAGATAGAAAAAAATAAAGAGAAAAAGAAAAATCTTGATCTTTGATTAAAAAATAATAAATTCAAAGGTCAGGGTAAGTTTTTAAGTTAAAAGAAATTGTCCAAAGTAAAACCAACTTGATACAATCCTACCCCCCAAGGGTATTGGATAGAAGAATCCAAGAGGATTAGGCTCGAGCTACTAAAGAAGGCCCTACGGTTCTCATGAACCTTAGGGTAGATTTTTGAGCCCATGGGTCAAGGTTGGATCCACTCTTTGTAAATATTAGAATAGGTTTTTCCTTCTTTTGGACCTTGTATTTTGGTCATTCTAGTAGTATAGGGTTTTAGCCTTGTATTTTAGGGCATTTTGAGTAGTCTTTGTAGTAGGGACTTTTTTTTTGTATTTTCATGTATTTTTGGAATGGGGGTAAGCTTAGCTATTATAGGGGGCATGTAGCTAAGCTCTAGCTTCTCATCTCAAGGAGGTGAGCCAAGCTATTAGAGAGGTATGTGTAGCTAAGCTCTAGTTTCTTTTGGAATCTTCTCAAGGAAGCTTCTCGTTGAGCTTAGTTATTAGAGGGGTGTTTGTAGCTAAGCTCTAAATTCTCAAGGAAGTTTTCTCAAAGAAGCTTCTCAAGGAAGTTTTCTCAAGAAAGTTTCTTAAGGAAGCTACCTAGTCTATAAATAGAAGCATGTGTAACACTTGTTGTAACTTTGATAAATGAAAGTCTTATGAGACACACTTCAAAGTTTCACTTCTCTCCCTCTTTTATTCCTTCAATTTCGTGCTTCCCCCTTCTCTCTTTCTTTTCCTCCATTAAAGCATCCTCTTCAATAGGTCACCCTAATTCTATTTGTGTGTAATAATTTTAGGCAATTTTCCCTTAGGATTGTGAGTGTTTTGTTGGGAACCTTAAATGTGCTCATCCAAACACTCTTAGGATTCGCCTAGTTTATATTTCTTGCTTACTTTTATAGCTTATTTCCTTTACCTTCCATTGTCAAACTGCTTAAATAGCTTGCCTTTTATCAATTAGTTTTTACCTTATCTTTCACACCTCTTTTAGTGTTTATTTTGGCTAGCTTCAACCATAGTTTCTTTTACCTTTTGTTTTCAAACCCCCAATAAGAAAGAACCACAACTTAGAAACCAACATGAGTCTTCATTCTTCATCTAGTGTTACTGGTGAGGGTTCTACTCCTAAGGACCCCTTGTATAAGATATTAGATGAGTTGAGATCCATTAAGTTGTGGAAAGGAAAAAAAAGAGTGAAAAGAAAAAGGAAAAAAAGAGTGGAAGAAATAAGTCAAGATGAAAAAGAGAAAATAAGGGAATAAGAAAGAAGGAAAATACTAAAAGAGTTAAAAAAAAGAAAAACATGCCTCCTATAGTAGTCGTAACTCTTGCAAGATCCTAAGTGAAGAACTTCGTGACTATTATGAAGGAAGGCATAGGGCACATCTTAGACCTCACTCCCATTGGAGAGAAAAGGAAAGAAAGCCTCAAGAGGCTAACATTAACCTCCCATACTTTCATGGGAAGGACAATGTAGAGGCTAACTTAGATTGGGAAATAAGGGTAGAGCAACAACTTAAAAGGAAGTCAAATTCAAAATCTTATGGCTTTCACTTTTATCCAAACAAAGACCAAGGTCAAGGCATATTATGGGTGACACCTTCTAAGCCTAAAGATGATAAGGGAAAGACAATAGAAAAGCAACCCCTTAAGGCTAGTATGCAAGAGAAGACTAGCTCCATAAAGTGCTTTAAATATCTTGGAAGAGGACACATTACTTCTCAATGCCCCACCAAGAAAACCATGATTATGAGGGGCCAAGACATTTATAGTAGCCAAGATGAGGCTACTACTTCACCTTCCTCTAGTGAAAGTGAAGAAGCAAAAGGGGGAGAATCTAGTGAAGAAATCTACCCCCAAGGAGAAGGACAACCTTTAATGGTTAAGGAGGAGTGTAAGGAGGTAAGTGTCTCCTCCAAGAGATTAGCTGAGAAGGAAAATCATTTTTAAATAAAGACAAATATTAAAGAAACTTCCCCTCTTAGACAACCTCCACATCTTCTCCTTTGTAAAAAGACACTTGTTAGCACTGCCACACCTCTTGGGCTTGAGGTTATTCCTCAAGTAAAGAAGTTGTTGGATGAGGGTTTGGTTTGTAAGAGCTTAAATCTTTGTGCTTTGTTGGTGCCCAAAATAGGTATTATTAGGCACCAAATTCCTAAAATAAGTGATGTGATGAATGTGTTGAATGTTACAACCCTCTTTTGTAAAATCAGTCATGCACCCAACACCTTCATGATTCATGTACATAGGGACTCATTAGGTAGGTTTGTTCTTATTTTTGGTTTTAATACAAACCTAGGTGCTCATATGGGACAACTTAGGTTTGTCGTACTTTTTTGTAGGAATAATCAACATGAAAATACTGAAAAAGGTAATTTTTATTGCATTACTTTCCTTAATTTTTTAAATAGTGATCAAAGGGTTCCCATGGACCCTAAGAGAATAAAGATCATTCCTGATTGGTCCACTCCACCAAGTATAAGGAAAATCTGGGGCTGCCATGACTTAACAAACTTTTACAAAAGGTTTGTCCCATATTTTTCTATACTTGTAGCACCATTCATTGAGTTGGTGAAGATCCATGTTCCCTCATGGGAAGATGCCCATGAAAGGGGTTTTCAGACCTTACCCTACTCTAACATACCCAATACCTCTAATATATATGCTTTTATTCTTTTTACAGGTGTCAAGGGAAGGAGCCCAGAGTATGAAGAACCTCGGGATTTGAGGTCAAATCCTTTCCAAGGTGGAGGGGATGATGCAATCCTACCCCCAAGGGTATTGGATAGAAGAATCCAAGAGGATTGGGCTAGAGCTACTAAAGAAGGCCCTACGGTTCTCATAAACCTTAGGGTAGATTTTTGAGCCCATGGGTCAAGGTTGGATCCACTCTTCTTTGTAAATATTAGAATAGGTTTTTCCTTCTTTTGGACCTTGTATTTTGGCCATTCTAGTAGTATAGGGTTTTAGCCTTGTATTTCAGGGCATTTTGAGTAGTCTTGTAGTAGAGACTTTTTTTTTGTATTTTCATGTATTTTTGGAATGGGGGTAAGCTTAGCTATTATAGGGGGTGTGTAGCTAAGCTCTAGCTTCTCATCTCAAGGAGGTGAGCCTAGCTATTAGAGAGGTGTGTGTAGCTAAGCTCTAGCTTCTTTAGGAATCTTCTCAAGGAAGTTTCTCAAGGAGGTGAGCTTAGTTATTAGAGGGGTGTGTGTAGCCAAGCTCTAGCTTCTCAAGAAAGTTTTCTCAAAGAAGCTTCTCAAGGAAGTTTTCTCAAGAAAGCTTCTCAAGGAAGCTACCTAGTCTATAAATAGAAGCATGTGTAACACTTGTTGTAACTTTGATGAATGAAGGTCTTATGAGACACACTTCAAAGTTCCACTTCTCTCCCTCTTTTATTCCTTCAATTTCGTGCTCCCCCCTTCTCTTTTTCTTTTCCTCCATTAAAGCATCATTTTCAAGGTTCTTATCCAAGGCACATTCTTGATGGTGAAGCTCCTTCTTCCATGGCTTATTCCCTAGTGGATGGTGCTTCCTATTTCCTCTTCTCCTTTGCCTTCTGTGGCATCTGCATGGTGGAAAATCACCATTGAAGGACCTCATTGAAACTCAAAGATCCAGCCTCCATAGAAGCTCCACAAGCAAGCTTCCATCACAACTACATTCACTACTCTTGTTTATGTAACCACTAGACTCAACCTTCTGTTGCTGTCTTGACCCAAAGAGCATTACCAACTTTAGTGTTTTCATAACCATGTTGATAACCAGTGTCATATCCAGCCTTATAGCTATCTTCATATCCCTTTTCATATGTTTTTTCTGGTTATTGTTTTTGCTCATTCTTCCCACCATTATGATTTCCTGCTTTGTGCTCTCTTTTGTTCAACTCATGGTTCTTACTTCTTACCCTTGTGATCTTGATGGGGAGATCCTTCCACAATATTATAATAAGCATCATCCCACCTTTAGAGTTTTTTACTACAAGGAGAGAAGTGAATGATAAATAAGAAGGAAGCATATCTGATATCTATATATGAGATTGAATAGGTTATAATACTACTATACAACATTTTGTAATCAAATTATATATATATATATATATATATATATATATATATAAGTAATTATTAACACATCTACTTTTTTTTTACTAAAAAAATACAACACTTATTTTAAATTAAAATAAAAAATCAAGATTAAAATATTTTAAATTTAAATTTTATTTAATTATAAAATTTCTATAAGATTTACCAAAAAAAAAATAAATATCTTAAAAATTTAATTTATGACATTCTAAAATATTTCAAACCTATTATTACTATGACCACCATCACAATCATAATCATTTTCGTCACAAATGTCATGATCGTCATCACAACTACAATCATTATCACCAGCACCCGCTACCATGACGACTGTCGTCAAGATAATTACTGCTATCATCGACCATCGCCGCCACCACCATAACCACCATATATATATATATATATGCATGTGTGTATTATATCTGTTCTCCGTGATATATTGAGAGGTTTGCTTTTGTAATAAATCCTACCCACACAAGCTATGAAACTACGTGCAGCTCATGTCAAAGAACAAGAGGCAGCAAGACACAAGAAGAGACGAGAAAATAAGTGATTCGTCAACTCAAGTGCCGATATGCGTATGTTTAAAGCATTAAGCATCCATAGTAAAATTAGCCCCACTAAAATTGTGTGAATAAAAAAGTCGATCAATAATATAAAAAAAATCCACAACTAGGCATCTGCAAATACTATGAAAAACTATATTAAAACAGCTTCTAGAACATATATACCAAGCCCCACGAAGTACATAACCAAACGGGTCCATATGACTAAAAAATTAAAAATGTTTTTCACAAACTCAAGAAGGAAAATATCACGTACCTCATAGCCTCTAAGCTCAAGTCATGAGGTGAGGAACAAAGTGAATACAAGCGGTTGGGTTTAGGGTTTTCTATATATCCCTTATCTTTGGTTCAATTCTCAATGTGAACTACTCATTCGGCTCTTATTGGGTCCAATCCAGGTATAAAAAAATATATTAATATTTGTTAATTATTTAGGATGCTTTTGATGAGCAAGATATGACACGAATAGCATATTAAAGCAAAACAATAGAAAATAAAATAAATTTTAATCTTATTTGATGCATATCATATCACAAATCAGATACCAATATTGTGTTATACAATTTTTCTATTATATATATATAAATAATAGATATTATATTATTATATATTATATATAAATCATATATATACTTTGTTGAGCACTTCTCATTTCGTGCTATGTTTTGGGCCTCCCTTGATGTCTCATTTCTATTCAGAGTGAAATTAATGTAGAAAAGACTAGGCCCAAAAAATTACGAAAAGGTTCGATTGAAATTAATGTAAAAAAGACTAGGCCCAAAAAATTAATGTATTTTTTTATTTATCAGAATCGAATAAAATGTCATAGGATTTACAACTTTACAATAATTCACTCATTGTTAATCAACAAAACTAAGCTTCCTTGACAAAAAAAATCCAACAAATATGATCCTTCCATCAAGTAACCATGATAATTTACTATTAATCTTCTTTTTTAATTTCAATTGAACAGACTAACAAACAGTAACTAAATATCAATAAAAATATCAAAAGTTGTTGGCACAAGTGGTTCGACATTTGGATTCTTTAATCAAGATTTGGGGTTTGATCCCTAACTTTGGTATGGAGTGGCAACTGAAGATATCATTTTACCTCATAATGGGCCGATCCAATGGGAGAGGATTAGTTGAGTGTCAAATAAAAAGTCTTAAATACTCATGGTTAAATAAAAAAATATCAATCAAAAATCAATTTCAAATACACTCCTAATTTGCATTTGAGATATGATTATATGCTTTTAATATTAATTGAATGGCTTAACTTTCTAACTTTCAATCTATCATTTTCAAAATTTTAAGTTCTAACTTTAATTTTAAATTATTTTAAAAAATATCAATAATAATAATATATCACAATATAAATTATTTATGATAAATCTAAAATACAAGTTATATGTTCATAAATATTTATTTATTACAAATTCTAATTATAATATAATTTATATCACAAATTAAAAAATCTATATTTATAAAATAAATATTTACTTTGTGCAATACACATGCTAAAATACTAGTTAATGATATGTTCTATAGAATGCAACAAAATTTTAGATATGATTTTATCAAATTATTATCTTCTTATAGGAGAAGTGTTATTATTGTTTGCTTTCCAAAAAATAAATGTTTGCTCCACTCTTTATGATTGATTGAAATTTATTGAAAATTAGCAATTTTGGTGGGTCTCATATATAATTTAATAATTCTTTCTCTTGATTTAGTTGTGAGACCCATCAAAATTAGTAATTTTCAATAAATTTTAACTAATTAAAAAGAAAATATAAAAAAAAGAGTGTCATAAAAAGTTCCACTAACATTCTTCCATCTAAAATGTCATTTTTTTTAGAAATAATCATGTTCAAGATATAGTCTAACACTAATTAAATATAGACGCATCATCCAACAAAGTTCTTACCTATCATGTGAGAATTCTTGTTATTGTGAAAAAATAAAAATAATTCTAAATCTTATAAACATACATAAATAATAAAAAAAAGCTTATGTCCTTGTGATCATTTAGAAAATATTAAGTTACTGTCAAAGAAACTAATTATTTTTTCTTCTTACACTATCAGTTTTTTATACTTTTGGACCCCTTAGTTATGAGCCCAATGTCATCGCTACTCAAAACACCCCTCAAGGCCGGGCCAGAGTATAAATACTTTTGAGTGCTGCTAGGTGCACCCAGCATTATTGCTGGTGCACCCAGCAATTAAGAGGAAAAGACAAATGTACCCCTGGGCTAATTAATTTTAAAAAAAAAACGGTTCATTTCCGCCATTTCTTCTTCTTCACGATTTTTGTTGCTTCTTCCTCTTCCTCGCCATTCCTCTTCTTCCTCGCCATTGCTACTTCTTTGTGACCTTCATTGGTGACCTTCACATCCTTCTTCGAATCCTTCTTCTTCCTCTTGAAAAAGCTTGGCTGCGTCTTTTTGTGCGTCTTATTCTGCGTCTTCTTTGTGACCTTCGTTGGTCTTCTTCCTGACCTTCCAATCGCGTGCTTCGTTCGTCTTCTATGGGTGTTGACGGTGGTGTTGTTGCGTCCTCGCGTCGGCATTGTCGAGGTAAGTTCCTCTTCGTCTTTGTCTCCGCCATGGGTGTTGACAGGGAAGCTTCCGGATCAACTTGATCCGGAAGGTTTGTAAACACAATTTTACGGATCAACTTGATCCGGAAATTGTGTTTACACCTTTTCTTTATTACGGATCAACTTGATCCGTAAGTAGTGTAGAAACAGCTTACGAATCATGTTGATTCGGAAGTTGTCTGAAACTGCATTTTTAAAATTGCTAACTCTGAATTTTGTGTGTTTTTGATTCTGAAATTTGCAGCTTACTTCATCAAGGCTATTTCTTTAATACAAGGTCTTCGTTTGAACTTTAAACAAGGTGAGTACTTGATATATTTGACGAATTGTTTTTTCAACGTTTAGCATTACTTTGATAGAATAGTAAATATTGGCTGTAATTTGGATCATTGTTATTAGATTGTTGTTACAATTTGTTTTGACCTTAGTCACAATTTGGTTGTAAATAATGACATGTTGACATATAGATAGATAAATAGTATTGATTAATCAGTATGAATTATGATTATATATACATATATTGATTATCCAAATAGTATGAATTATGATTATATTGACGTGTAAATAGTCAATGTTACATTCAACCATTTAGACACTTTTTTTACCCCAAAGTCTTTCACAAAACTTCTCTTGACACTTGTGTAAGTCTCTTTTTTAATTAGGTACCTTTCCATCAAAACCTCATTAAAGATAAATGACTTACGTTGTAAACCTTCCTAACATAAATTGATTCTCTGCAATCCTCATGTCTTCCTTTATAAAGTTTCGAAGTCAATGATAAAGGGTCCAAAACTAGCCTCCCGGATGTTGAGAGAAAAATTGTCCCTAGAAGCTTGTTTACATTGATGTAGACTACAAGTGTAGCACAATTTAATCTATTAGGATAGGGCAGTGTAATTTTAAAAAATATAAGAGAAAACAATATTATTTGAGCATCTCTCAAAGGGAGGGGAGTGTAATTTATTCTAATAGATAAAATAAATGGTTTAGTGTTTCTAGGTTACACCACTATATGACCCATGTACTATTTGAATGTGAAAAGTAATTGATCCTTACAACAACAACAGCAACTACAAACACCTTATTCCAACATGCATGTATTGAACCAAATCCCTAAATTTGATCCTTACACCAGTTAAATATATCCAAATGCTATTTTCCAATATTTTAGTTTATTTATATAATGCTTAGCACTTTGGTTAATTTACATTAACACGATTAGCCACACTCATTGTGACTATCTTAAATTCCTCCAAAAATGTCTCTTGAGAAACAGGCTTATCCAAATTAGAGCCATCTTGAGATAGCAGTGCCGGTTCCACAATGTTGCTCAATACCTAAACCAAAAAAAATGATAAGCCAAGAGAGGAAGGAATTAAATGAAACAAGTTTGAGATTTTTATGTTTCTTGGTTAAAGTATAAAAATAAAGCTTCTTAGCAACAAATGAAAACTTGTTTTAATTTCTCATGAATTTTTTGATAACATAAGTAGCATCTCTAAGTAACATAAGAAATTCCTTGCTCAACAGTGAGCTTGCCAAGAGCTTCAATTATATGGTCATTAAGTGATCTGTTAGGGGACTCAATCTGAGAGAATATGGATACCATTTCAGCTTCATAACCTGAACCATTCCTGCTTCCCATGTGTGAATTCATTCAACACCTATGGAATAAACATTCTACATGTCAATTCTCTCTTCTTGATTGGCTCAACATTGGCCAATCAAAGTCTTGATACACAAAATATAATTAATCTTATAGACGAAAAGGAAAATTTAATGAAGGGATAAATAATCCATTTAATCCTCATAATGTCAAGTTATTTTAGAACTAATTGCTGCTACTTTTTTTTGGCTTCTTGTGACATTTATAAAACCATGCATGGAGACATTTATAAAACAATCCATTTAATCCTCATAAGGAAAATTTTACCCTTAATTCTCGCAACAAAGTCCTAAATTCTTTGATCCATTGAATTTTGTGCCTTCTCTGGCCTGAATTAAATTGTCCATACTCTACTGATGTTAGTATCAATGAGACGAACACAACCAAAACCATGCATGGAGTTAAGGTATACTATATTGATGTTAACAGGAATGATCTGTTTCTCAGATTCCTGAATCAAGGTCAATACCACTAAGCATTTGAGATGTTGTTGACCATTGTTTCTCAGATTCATAAAGCTGAGCAAGTTTCTCTCTAATAACTAAAACATATGATAAAACAACAAGTTGGCATTTAGAGTAATTGAATTGAGTCAACCAACTTCTTGAACAACCATTGGGTGATGGTGCTTTGCTGTCCCAAATCAATGTCCTATATGCGTTAGACGCATGAAATTTGAGAAAATGAAATGAGTGATGGATTTTGCGGTACTCATTTGCAGATCATGGTTAGGACCAGAGGATTAGGTCGTGCCTTAGGTCAGGTCACTGGCAGAGGTGTGGGCAGAGGAGATCATGATGATTCCGATGATGCTCCACAGCGTCGATGACCTACTACATCCGCACGGAGGCAGCGAGTCGCTGTGACTGCGGATCACGTCGATGAGCCAGTCATCCCTGACCCAGATGATCAGGATGACCCGATGGAGGCACCAGCTGTTGTGGAGGACATTCCTGCGGATGCAGGTGCAGAGGCGGCTAAGGATCAGCCTCAAGGATTTCTGGGTGGTCCGAGCAACCCATCTGTGTTGACAGCGTATGCGGATCACGTTGCTTGCAGCGTATGGACGGGAGAGGTATTTATATTATTTATTTTTAGTTACTTGTAAATTATACTTTATGATTAAAATTAGTTTTTCTTTAAATGATAATTTTAACAAATTTTGCGTTCCTTTATACTTCAATTCAGGAGCGTCTTGAATTGAAGCTATCCTATCATGGGAGGAAGGTCCACAGTTTAGGCAGGCCTGTCCTTGCCATTGAGGGACTTATTGCTGGTACCGGACTAAGTCCTCTGATTGCGTGTTCGGTAGACACCGACGATCGGGGACTTTTGTCCGCGTTTGTGGAGCAGTGGCACTGGGAGACGTCTCGTTTCCATCTCCCGGTGGGAGAGCTCACCATCACATTGGACGATGTCTCCTCTCTTCTCTATCTTCCCGTTATTGGTGACTTACACGCATTTCAGCCCTTGCACGTGGACGATGCGGTTCAGATGCTGGTGGACTTGTTGATGGTCTCTCCAAAGTCTGCTAGGGCTGAGACAGTCTAGTGTCGCAGACCGTACGTACGCCTGCAATGGGTACGTGATATATATCAGCGCCGATGCCAGGCAGGTCATTGGACAGCTGCGGCTCGCGCATATCTTCTTCACCTACTAGGTTGCACTTTGTTTGCTAACAAGAGTGCAACCAATGTCCATGTTGTCTACTTGGAGGCCCTTCGTGACCTCAGTTTGACAGAGAGGTACGCCTGGGGAGTGGCTGCTTTGGTTCATATGTACGACCAGCTGAACGATGCATCTATGAGCCACAGTCGACAGCTTGGCGGTTACATCACACTGCTACAGGTAACAAATATGTTTTTCATTCATTCAGGCTAAACAATGTTCAACTTTAAATTTTGTTACACTTTCATTATTAATGTTTATAATTTGAATGTTACATCTGTAGTGCTGGATTTACGAGCACTTTCCCTCGGTCACGGAGTCCACCGCTGATTAGGACTACGACGAGGCTTCTCCGCGTGCGTGCAGGTGGATTGTGACGAAGAAGACCGTGAAGAGCATTCTCATGCCGTCGTACAGGGAGCGCTTGGACCGACTCCGGATTTCGGATGTCTGTTGGATCCCTTATGGGGAGCATCGGGAGGTCCGGGACTTCCACGTCAGATCATGCTATTCCGGTCTCTTGCGCTGGGGGCCTGTTGCTGTTTATTACCGACCGGAGAGGGTCGTGCGGCAGTTTGGTTACACGCAGACCATTCCTGCTCCTCCTGTCGATTCATGGGTCTTGTATGATGGTATACACGACAGGTGGATGCACTACGAGTATCATATCGTACCTGCAGGTAAGGTGTGCATTGTGCCAGGGGCATGTTCCAGTGACTACATCGACTGGTTCCTCCGCATCTCCCATCCTTTCGTGACACCAGGCCACGCATTAGATCCTCTGCCTCATGGTCACACCCCGCAACCCCGAGTCGTCCCTCAGGTCCCGCAGACGGATATCCCTCGCGTGTCGGAGCTAGGAGCATCGTCAACATCTGCGAAGGAGCCCAGACATGCACTGGTAAGTAATACTAATAATTTACATCATTTACCTCAATATTTGCATAATAATTTGTGTAATTAGTTTCTTTTGTATGTAATAGGAAGTTTGTGATGACATTGCTGAGAGGTTGGAGCGCCATCTGAGTTTAGGGGTGGTCACGCCTGGCTCATCGACACATGAGGTGATTGAAGAATGCCTCAGATTGGCCAGGAGTGTGACACAAGACCATCTAGTATACGTTAGATGTAGACGCAGGTGGCGCACTGATCAGGCGTAGTTTATGTACATATTTTACATTGATATTCCTTGTATATACAGATATTGTACATGAACTCATTTCATGAGTATTGTTGGTTTTATTTATTTTCATTACTAATGTTAGTTTTATTTATTTTCATTGATTGTGTATTCCATTTGTGCCTATATACACGCGTGTTATTAAAATGGTCTAGTTAACTTAGTTTACCAACTAATAAAAAATAATTTAAAATATAACTTTAAATATAATTGAAATAAAGTAGTTGAAAAGGGTGTAAAAAAAATTTAACCAAAAAATGGACACCATTCGTTATCTAAGATCTTATATAATATACTAATATTTTTAAATTCTCTTATAATTACAATTTTCCCACTTATACTAATGATCATGTAAAAAAATGTATTATAAAGTAGTTAGTATTTTAATTTTTTATATAATACTAATTATTTTTTTTATATTCTTTATAATATTAATAATGATATGATTAATTTTTTATAATATTATCTTTTATGTATTTATTGATTTTTATTAATATGTATAAAATAACCTTAAACAATAATTATAATGGGACTGAGTAAGTATTTAAATATCATCTTCTAAACAAATTTATTCTAAAAAAATATATTAAAAAATTAATTATTTATAATAAATCAATATTTATAAATATATTATAATTAATAAAATAAAAAAATAGATTTAATTATATTATAAATAAATATGTTGTATTTTAAAGTATATTATAATTATTTTTCCTCTTACGCATCAAGTTGATCCGTAAGACTTACGGATCAAGTTGATCCGTAGGAGGAAAACTAAGCAAGGACAATTTTACCATTTTTTAAGAATGCTGGGTGCACCTAGCAACACTCAATACTTTTTCACTCATAACCAATTAAAAATCACTTTATAAATGACATTTGGAGTTATTCTTATCATTGTGCTTCTTTTAATAGATTTGGTGATTATTGGTCGTAACTTTTCATTTTCAATTAAGCTATACATGTCTGATTCCCCGTGAAACAAATGGTTTGCTTTTCTTTCGTGGTTTGGTATTAGAACTTTTAACTGGTTAGGCGTGACCCTGCTTGTTCCAAAAAAATCTTCTGCAACTGTGTTTTCAATTTGGTTGATTGGCCAGTGGTTCCAAGAAGTGAAAAGTGTGGGGCTTTTGATATGGAATGCAGTCGTGTGATAGATTTATATTCAAGAAGTTATTAAGAAGAGTAAGCATCCAAGGTTAATTTACTCCTACCGTAAGTAAATCTTTTCCCTCTCTATCACATCCCTTAAAAATTAACTGTTAAGCTCTTATGGGTTGGTATTGATTGGTAAACCACAAGACACTTAAAACCAACAAGACAAAAAGGTGATAACGGTTTGTATTCTTTACCTAAATGATTTTGGATTTAAATTTTTGTCGGTCCTTAGATATGAAATAAATTATATTAGAAATAAAATATGTACTTTGTGTGTGCTCAATGTCAAAAATATTTATCATTATTTTTTTACCAATATCATAATTTTAAAAAAAATAACACAGTTAAATTACATGCATATCGGTTAAAATATAAGTGAATGTCGGTTATATAATTCCATGCATATTAATATCTAATTTATATATATAGAATCTACATACATAATCACTACAATAATATCGTGTAATTGAACAGTTTTATTAATTATAATTCAAGGAGTTAAGGAGAGTTAATGTCAAAGACATACTCCAACCATATGTGTAAATCCCTTAAAATGAAGGGTTACGGTCCTGTGGGTAGGTAGTAATTGATTGGCAACTAAGTCATGGATGGAATGTCTTTGAACATAAGCAGGAACTAAAGTGCATGAGATAATTATTTGCGAAAACTAAAGACAGCAAGCATAGCTAGCTTCACTTCAAGACAACCATTAAGTCCAAAATAAGTGACCAAAATCACTTGACCTGTGCAACCCTTTAGGGATTTTGGTTTTCCACGGAGATAGTACTAATATCACTAATCAAAGTGGTCCTAAGGCTACATTCAAGCTCAATATTTCTTCAATTTCTTCAGTTTCAGAGACCCTTCTTTTTCAGGTCAGATATCAATCTATATCTAAGGGGTACCTATGAAGAGTAGGTGGTCTCCGCATCATCAATTGGTTTATTTCATACAAGGATTTTCGGCTCCCTGTTTTTGGAGACAAAGAAGGACAATGCATGGCCCTAGCCTTAGGAAATATATGTGTGAATAACCAAAGTGGTCTTAATGTCTTGCATCGTATATATATATATCTATTTTTTCACATTCACATCCTTCATTCGTTTCAATATTGATACTAAAAGGAACATGACCACGCCGCAATCTTTGATTATACAGGTTTAGTTGTATTTTTGCCCTCAAAGTTTCATATTTTTTGCAAATTTTGTAATTTAAAAAAATTATTTATTCATTGTCTTGTGAATTTTGCTCCCCATCCCTCAATTTATGAAAAGCTGCAATCTTTCTTAAGTGCAATGCTTTAAAGAAGAAATTATCATAAAATTGTCTTAGTTCATTGATGTGTCATTATTTTCTCATATTTCTTAATCATTTTTGTCACCATTTTAATTACTGATTAGCCTTAATTGTCAAATTAATTATGCAGCTTTATCATTTGGGCCTACTTGACTAATTTTGTGTTTTTAATTTAATTTCAGGAGAATTATAAGCAATTGGGCTTGGATCCAGAATTGGGCTGAACCGGATTGGACTTGAAAAGATCAGACAATTTTATTTTATTTCATCCAATTTTATTTTATTTCGTCTAGTTTTTTTTTTATTTCGTTTTTAGGGCTTAGACTTAAAAGAGATTTGTAAGCTTTGAGGCTGAGGACCTATATAACAGTACCAGGGCTTTAATAGAAAGAGGACTATGAAGAGAGGAGAGAAAATTTTAGGGTTTTGCATTTTTAGTTTCGTGTTACTGTTTACGTGCACTGTTCACGTAGCAATAAATTTCGTTTTCTGCTTCTGCCTTTGAATTCGCTTTCGTTTCTGCTGATTAATGGAAGGCTGAGTCTCCAGTGTTGTTTTCTCTTGATAATCAAGCACAGCTCTCTTTGAGGTTTTGTTATTACTATTGAATTCTGATCAGTTTTTTCTCTTCACCTATTGCTCTGTATTTGTTGTTATTAATCCATGCATGCTTAATGCCTGATTAATTGTCTCTGTGCTTAATTTACACTCATGCTTAATGGGCATGTGAGAGGGATTAATTGGTGTATGTGTTGCTTAATCACATAATGACAGCCTTGAGCTAATTTTCGCTTAGTCAATTAATTTCGGATTGGATTAAGTGGTTGAACTGATTAGGGATAAATTCTCGTAACCTGTGACACCCTCTACCCCGACATATATATAAATAAACAAAATATATAAAAATATTGGTAACCAAATTCACACGGGTAAAAGGTTCACATTCACTTCACTATTATCAATTAAAACTTATTAAAACATATTCGGCTCAACATAA
Source organism: Glycine soja (assembly GCF_004193775.1). Lineage (NCBI taxonomy): Eukaryota > Viridiplantae > Streptophyta > Magnoliopsida > Fabales > Fabaceae > Glycine > Glycine soja. The sequence continues at coordinate 23,248,500 of NC_041012.1, read as the reverse complement.
GGCCGTCAAAATTTACATAGATATTTTGTTAAATCAGTGAAATAAAATAAAATAGACTAACACCATGCAATTAATATAAAAACTTATGTCCCACTATCACATCCTATCAGAGCGTTGTGTCTCGACGTCCTTCAGCACAATGTTCCTTAAAGCAATTCACCTAGTCATCTGCTCCCCAAACACAAAGTTCAAGATCATCACAGGATCCAAACACAAATAATACACGGGGAGTGAGTTATCACATTCCTAACTAATAGAGAAACAAGACAACTAGATATACATATCATATAAACCAAATAAAACTTACTTACACGTAATTCACGTAATTCCATCACTTTGTCATTCACAGTTCACTTTTCATCCATCAATCACATCACACAAGAATCACACGCTCTGATCAAGACATAATAACACATCAATTTCATAATAAACAATTAGCAAGCGCATGAGACAATTATGCTAAGACTCAAGCCTATATGCAATGTGGTACCATGTCAGTGAAAAACCACCCTGAGGCGCTTAAGAGTACATAACAAGACACACCACACAATGGATTTGTCAGGTCACTCTCACTAAGTAAGATCATAGGGAGACCAGTCAAGGTCACGATGTTTTGCGAGAATGCTCCAACCATATGGGATCAGCATAAGCTTAAAGGAACACTCAAACCCGGTGACTCCCAAGGCCTACACTCCGAAGAGTCCGTCAGGGCCTCTCCCTCCTGATTTAGGTCCAACCCCTAAAATCATTTTAGCACATAGACACTGCTCGTGAATTATACAGTACCCACAACCTCACACTCGTGTGTTAAACACGTACAACATATTGCGCTACAATTTAACATTGGTTCCTGAATAGGAAACCTACACTTTCTCTTTAACACTAGTTCCTAAATAGAAAACCTACACTTTCTCTTTAACACTGCGCATTTACACTTTTCTCAAGATAACACTGGTCAGGTTATTGTACAATTCATAGCTTACAACACCAATAATGTCACATCAAGAGTTAATCACACACTTATTCACGACCAAAACTCATTTACAATTTCACATCTCATAATGTCACAATTCACCATCACATGTTTTCACGCATCTCACAATTCAACACTTGTTCTACTTTACACTTTTGCTCAATCTCAATAACAATATTATAATCTCAAGGCAACATATTATTCCACAATTCATCACATATTTCATTTATAAGCAATGCTCATGAATTATACAATACCACGATCTCACACTCATGTTTCAAACATGTTTACCACAATTGCGCTACAATTTAACATTGTTCCTAACTAGGAACCTACACTTTCTCTTTAACATTGCGCATATATAAACACTGGTCGGGTTATTGTATAATTCATAGCTCACAATATAATTAATGTAACATCAAGTGTTAAACACGTCCACTTATTCACAATCAAATATCATGTACACACTTTAACATCTCATAACATCACATCAACCATCTCATAACATTCCTAATGATATTCATAAGGTACAACACACACATGTTCATCAAATTTAACCACAATATTCTCAAACTCCAACACTTAATAATTTTTGGAATCATACTATAACACTCTACAATATTATTTACATAAATTATTAATATAAATAACTACCTCTATATATATAAACTAGCATACATCATATTGAATCACAAATTTCAAAGTAAGCTTTCAATGCACAAATTCTAAAATAATTATATGAACACTTTGGTCAATTTCAATTATGATATTAATTTTTAAAATTATATATAAAAACCTAAAAAGCAAGAAAAAGAGAAAATATAAAATCAATATCTCTCTCTAAATTTTTCCTTACTTTATTTCATTAATTCATATTAATTAAAAAAATGCTCGATTTATAAGGTTCACGCTCAACACAATAGCATATCAATTTCACAACAATTGGTCTGTCAAATATATATAATTCACTGTAATGATTATAAGGATAAAATGAAAGTTGCAAAAACACCCTAAAACTCATTCCAATTGATATCTCTAAGGATCCTTACACATGTTCTCACTAATCCCCAATTGTGAATAACTCATCCCTTACCTCTGAGCAGGCTCACATGTCTTCAGCCAGCAATAACAACATCTCTAGTGGTTCCCTGAGATTCCTCCAGTTATTCCTCCGACTGTCCCGATAGAATTCGCAAACGTCAGAGAGACGGAGAAGAGATTGAAGCCTCCACTTATACTATCTTCATGCGATTCCCTTTTCTCCCTCCACGAATATTATCTCGCGAAACCCAACGGTGAAAGTGTGCGAAATTGAATTTCGAACAATATACCCAAATTTTATGAAAATCCAACGGTTAAAGAAACTGGGATCATAGTTTTACTGAGACTGTTTTGGGTTTCTGCGGGAAAAGAGAAAGCTACGGTGCGAAGGGTATTTCTCTTAGCTCTGACATGTTTTTGCAATTCCCAGTAGTGAGAATGCTCGGAATTGGGTTACGAACGTGCTGCTAAAATTTCACGACGATCCAACGGTAAATGAGTCTGAGATCGTCGTTTTTCTGAGACAGGTTTGGTGGGCTGCGGGAAAAAGAAAGAGTTTTGAGAAGAGAAGGGGAAAAACGAAAATGAGGCCAAGAGGAGGCACCTGACTTAACATAGTTATTTATACCTAGGGTACTCAGCCTATTATTTGCTCTATATTTATTTATTTATTTATTTACTAAAAAGCTTTATAAATTTATTTACGAAAAATTGGGATGTTACATAACTTAGGATAAGAGATTTGCTTTTGAATCAAGGGGAAATAACATGTTTTAATTTTGTTATTTTCTTATTCAAGTTTGCTTGCTGTTTAAATTACAAAAACAAATAACCCCCCCCCCCCAACTTCGTTACTGTTTGATTAACATATGTTATGAATGTTTGGTTGATCACTGCTCACTGAGAGACGACCTAGAATCACTTCCTAGATACTGTATTTTTAATGTTTATTTGATTTAGGTATGACCTCGATCAAATTTGGCGCCGTTGCCGGGGAAGTAGTGGTCCAAAGGTTCATAATAGTGTTTAGTTGTTTTGAGTGTAGCTCTGTTGTTTAGTGTTATGAGTGTGTGTTGTTTTGTTTTGTGTAGTGTTCTATTTTACATTTCAATCGCATCCCTTGTTTAGCGTTTCCCTGTTTCAGTTTTGTGTAATGCTATGAACAGTGATTAGCGACTGAGAACTAGCGACTAATTTTGCAATTTAATTGGCGATTTTTGTTTTGATAGTTAGAGTTGTTATTTTTGGTTGATTTTTTGTGTGGTAGTTTCTTTTGATCTATATTTTGTGTGAAAAATACCAGAAGCACTTGGTGTGGCTGAATTTGAGAGAGACAAAAAATTTGGGAACTTGTTTTTAGCAAAACTTAAAACAGCCATAACTTTTGCTCTGGTTATCAGAATGACTATTATTATATATGCATTCGGGGTAGAAAAAAATTTCCCATAGATGTTTTGGGTTCTCCAAAATCGAAAAATCAGCTGTTTACTAAGTTTTTATTTTTTTTATTTTTCAAGTATTATTATCTTATTTTTCTAAACTTTCCTTAGGCAGTTTTCCTAGTTAGACTTTGAATTTTTGTCTGAAAATTTATGTGCTATCTTTTCATGATTTTAGGGTGTTGCTCACAAATTTTCAGCTCATTTGGATATCATTTGACTATAGTTGTAGTTTTAACCCTCCTCTGGTGCTTGTTTGAGAAACGCATGATTTGCTGCATATAGTGCATGACTAGGGGCAATCCAAGTGATTTACAACCCTTTGATCCTGAAATAGATAGAACCTTTCATAGATTACTTGGGCATAGTGTGCATCCTAATCATTCTGTGCATTTTGAGCATTCTAAGTATTTTGTTGCTGGTGATTCTAAACATTCTGATTTTGAGCATTCGACTACTAATTTTCATACTGAGAACATGGCTCAACCTCCACCTCGTGAGAGGACTCTTAGGGAGATGGTTGCACCTGATTTCACTTATGAAAGCTTGTGCATTCAATATCCTGATGAGGATGTTTCATATGTTCTCAAGACTAGACTAATACATTTGCTGCCCAAGTTTCATGGTCTTGCAGGTGAAGATCCTCATAAGCATCTTAAGGAGTTCCATATTGTCTGTTCCACCATGAAACCCCCAGATGTCCAGGAAGATCATTGTTGGATCAAGTGGTCTCAGAATAATTAAGAAGAGGGGGTTGAATTAACTATTACTGAACTTTTACTAATTAAAAATCTACCCTTCTTAGGCTTTTACTATGTTGTTAAGAAAGTAAAGAATAGAAATAAAAACTTAACCAAAAGTAAAAGCGATAATTAAAGTGCACAGCGAAAAATAAAGAGTGTAGGGAAGAAGAAAACAAACACAAGAATTTTATACTGGTTCGGCAACAACCCGTGCCTACATCCAGTCCCCAAGCGACCTGCGGTCCTTAAGATTTCTTTTCAACCTTGTAAAATCCTTTACAAGCAAAGATCCATAAGGGATGTACCCTTCCTTGTTCTCTTTCAACAACCTAGTGGATGTACCTTCCACTAGAACTGATCCACAAGAGATGTACCCTCTCTTGTTCTCAATCACAACAACCCAAGTAGATGTACCCTCTACTTGTACCACAAAGGATGTATCCTCCAATGTGTTAAGACAAAGTTTTCAGGCGGTTAGTCCTTTGAAACTTTGTGAAGGGGAAACAAAATAATTCTCAGGCGGTTAGTCCTTTGAAATCTTTTGTTTTAAGGAAAGGGAAGAATCAAAAGAATTCTCAGACTGTGTCGTTTTGAATTCTTTGACAAGGGAGACACAAAAAAATTCAGGCGGTTAATCCTTTGTTCTTTTGGAAAAGGGAGAAGGGAGACACAAAAAGAATTCAGACGGTTAGTCCTTGGCGAATTCTTTTTGGCAAAGGGAGAAGAGAATGAAAAAGATGAATAACACACTTTTGTTTTCAAGGTTTGGAAAACCAGAAAACTTTAGAAAGCTTTTGCAAAGGAAGAAGAAGAAGAAGAAGTTCAAGAAGATGTTCAAAGAGATTCAAAGGTTGTAAAAGAATATGTGGAAAAGTTGTTTGTAAAGGAGTAAGTGTTATTCAAATGCAAATCAAGGTCTTGCTTTTATAGACTCTTCAAGTCTGGTCAAGAAAACCATTGGAAGAGTTATAACCTTTAGAAAAACCTGAAAACCATTGGAAGAGTTACATCTTTTGATTTTTGTTCAAAACTTGTCACTGGTAATCGATTACCAAATCCTTGTAATCGATTACACAAAGCTTTTTATGAAAGGATGTGACTCTTCACAATTGAATTTGAATTCCAACGTTCAGATACACTGGTAATCGATTACCAATATCTTGTAATCGATTACATCATTTTGAAATCAATTAGAACGTTGCAAATTCAGTTGAAAACTTTTGAAATCAAACTTTGCCACTGGTAATCGATTACAGGAAACTGGTATTCGATTACCAGAGAGTAAAAACTATGGTAACTTAGAAAATTTTGAGAAAACTTTTTTGAAAAACAAAACTGTGCTATGTTTGTTTTTGAAAAATCTTTTCAATACTTCCCTTGTGAAGTCTTCTTGATTTCTTCTCTTGAATCTTGAATTCATCTTCTCCTGAATCTTGAAATCAAACTTCTCTTGATTCTTGAACTTGTTGACTCAATCTTGAAATCATTCTCTTGTGCTTTATGTCAACATATTTGTTATCATCAAAACAACTTGAATCAACTTGATTCATCATCATGAAGCTTGCTTCTACAATCATATCTTTCTAAAGGCTTTTCCACATTCTCTGGAGGGAGTGGCAAAAGATTGGCTATATTACCTTACTCCCAGGTCCATTACCAGTTGCGATGACCTTAAGAGAGTGTTCTTGGAGAAATTCTTCCCTGCATCTAGGACCACTGCCATCAGAAAAGACATTTCAGGCATCAGGTAACTTAGTGGAGAGAGCTTGTATGAGTACTGGGAAAGATTCAAGAAATTATGCACAAGCTGCCCTCACCACCAGATTTCTGAGCAACTCCTTCTGCAATATTTCTATGAGGGACTTAGCAACATGGAGAGGAGTATGATTGATGCTACCAGTGGTGGAGCTCTTGGTGATATGACTCCTATTGAGGCTAGGAATTTGATTGAGAAGATGGCTTCCAACTCCCAACAATTCAGTGCAAGAAATGATGTTATTGTCCTTAGAGGAGTCCATGAGGTGGCCATAGATTCATCTTTATCTGTTGAAAATAAAAAGCTCGAGGGAAAAGTTGATGCCTTGGTCAACCTAGTAACTTAGCTTGCCATGAATCAGAAATCTGCACCTGTTGCAAGAGTCTGTGGTCTATGTTCTTCTACAGATCACCATACAGATCTCTATCCTTCTTTGCAGGAATCTGGAGTCAGGAAAGTAGAGGTGAACATACCTCTGCTAGATACCCTCAAGCAAATTCCAAGATATGCCAAGTTTCTAAAGGAGTTGTGCACCCACAAAAGGAAACTCAAGGGCAATGGAAGGATTAGCATAGGTAGAAATGTGTCAGCATTGATAGGTAAATCTGTTCCTCACATTCCTGAGAAATGTAAGGACCCAGGTACTTTCTATATACCTTGCATTATTGGGAACAACAAATTTGAGAATGCCATGCTAGATCTAGGAGCATCAGTTAGTGTCATGCCTCTGTCCATTTTCAATTCTTTATCTCTTGGACCATTGCAATCTACAAATGTGGTGATTCATTTGGCAAATAGACGTGTTGCTTACCCCGCAGGTTTCATAGAGGATGTGTTGGTTTGTGTTGGTGAACTTATTTTTCCTGATGATTTTTATGTTCTTGATATGGAAAAGGGATTTTCCCATGATTTGGTTATAATTATTTTAGGCAGACCATTTATGAAAACATCCCGAACCAAGATAGATGTTTATGCTGGCACATTGTCCATGGAATTTGGTGATATTGTTGTTCATTTTAACATTCTTGATGCCATGAAACATCCATCTGAGGATCATTCTGTTTTTCATGCTAAGATACTTGATCAAATTGTTGATGACTATATGTTTGATTTTGATTCTCTTCATGATAGGAAGCATCCATTTTTATTTGATCTACATACTTGTCATTCCTCATGCAATGAATCTGAATCGGAGTATGAATTTGATCTTGTATCTGATTTTTATGCTGAGAGTAAATTTGAATTTGAGTCTGGTTCTGATTTTCAGGGTGTTGTACCTCTTGATGTTGATTTTTTAGAGTCAGAATGCACTAACCATGTTGCAGGAAGTACATATACTTCTGACTTGCTTTATGAGGTACAGGCTGAGGAACTCTCTTCTTCTTCTCCTACCCTGGTTCCTCCTATTGTTCAGCCACCACCCACACCAGAGTTGAAGCCCTTACCAGCAAACCTCGAGTATGCTTACTTGGAGGACAAGGAAAAATTTATAGTGATCGTCTCTGCCTCCCTTGCTGCTGAGCAAGAGGAGAAGTTGTTGCTAGTGCTCAAGAAGCACAAGAAAGTCATTGGATGGACTTTAGCAAACATTCCTGGTATAGGCCCATCTACCTGCATGCATAGGATACTTTTAGAGGATGGAGCTAAGCCAGTGAGGCAGCCACAACGGCGACTCAACCCCGTCATTTTAAATGTTGTGAAAAAGGAGGTGACCAAGCTCTTACAAGCTGGAATCATCTACCCCATTTCTGATAGCCAGTGGGTGAGTCCAGTCCAAGTGGTTCCTAAGAAGACAGGCCTCACAGTGATCAAGCATAAGAGGGATGAGCTTATCCCCACAAGAGTGCAGAACAGCTGGCGAGTCTGCATTGATTATAGGAGGCTGAACCAGGCAACCAGAAAAGATTATTTCACCCTGCCATTCATTGATCAAATGCTTGAGCGCTTGGCAGGTAAGTCTCATTACTATTTTCTTGATGGTTTTTAAGGTTATTTACAAATTCATATTGCTCCTGAGGATCAAGAAAAGACCATATTCACCTGTCCCTTTGGCACTTTTGCCTATAGAAGGATGCCCTTTGGCCTATGCAACACCCCTGATACCTTCCAGCGGTGTATGCTTAGCATTTTCAGTGACCTTTTAGAGAGTTGCATAGAGGTTTTTATGGATGATTTTACTGTTTATGGATCCTCTTTTGATGCATGTTTGGATAGTCTGGATAGAGTTCTTAATAGATGCATTGAAACTAACCTTATGCTGAATTTTGAAAAATGTCACTTCATGGTAGAACACGGTATAGTTTTAGGGCATATCATTTCGAGTAGAGGCATAGAGGTAGACCCTGCAAAAATAGATGTTATTTCAAAATTGCCTTACCCCTCTTGCGTGCGAGAGGTTCGTTGTATTCTTGGCCATGCAGGGTTTTATAGGTGCTTTATCAAGGACTTTAGTAAGGTGGCCCTTCCACTATCCAATCTGTTGCAAAAGGAGGTGGAGTTTGATTTTGATGACCGGTGCAAAGAGGCTTTTGATTGCCTCAAGCGTGCGTTGACTACCACCCTTATCATTCAGGCACCTGATTAGATAGCCCCATTTGAGCTGATGTGCGACGCATCCAACTATGCATTGGGGGCTATCCTTGCTCAAAAGATTGACAAGCTGCCTCGGGTGATCTACTACACTTCTAGAACTTTGGATGCTGCCCAAGAAAATTACACTACCACAGAGAAAGATCTATTAGCGATAGTTTTTCCTCTTCAGAAATTTCATTCATATTTGCTTGGTACTCGTGTTATTGTTTATACTGACCATGCAGCCCTGAAGTACCTATTGAAGAAGGTTGAATCAAAGCCTAGATTGATCAGGTGGATGCTTTGGATCCAAGAGTTTGATTTGGAGATCCATGATCGGAGCGGTGCAAAGAACGTCGTGGCTGACCACCTGAGTAGGATCGAGCGTGCGTCTAAGGACTCACCCATTTGGGATGATTTTTCGGATGATCATTTGTACATTCTGTATAATATATCTGATTCCTTCCCCACTCCTTGGTTTGCTAATATTGTGAATTATTTGGTTGCTTCTGTGTTTCCTCCCTTAGCATCTAAAGCTCAAACTGATAAAATTAAAAGCGATGCTAAGCATTATATTTGGGATGACCCCTATTTGTGGAAGTTGTGCAGTGATAGGTGATCGAGGCCGTACCCGAATCAAATAAACATTAAAAATGTAGTATCTAGGAAGTGATCATAGGTCATCTCCCAACGAGTAATGGTCAACCAAAAGTTCATAACAGATAGTAATAAAACAGTAACGAATTGGGGGGGGGGTTGTTTGTTTTTGTAAATTAAACAGCGAGTAAAATTGAATTAGAAATTTTTAGAATTAAAACACGTTGCTTCCCCTTGATTCACAAGCAAGTCTCTTATCCTATGTTACGAGAATTTATCCTTTATCAGTTCAACCACTTAATCCAACCCTAAATTAAAATACTAAGCGAAATTTAAGGCATTCATTATGTGATTAAGCAACACATACACCAATTAATCATGAACGATCATTAAGCATGAACGTAAATTAAGTGCAAAGACAATTAATCAAGCATTAAGCATGCATGGATTAATAGCAACAAACACAAAATAATTGGTGAAGAGGAGAAACTGATCAGAATTTAATAGTAATAATAGAATCTCAAAGAGAGTTGTGCTTGATCCTCAAGAGAAAACAACGCTAGAGACTTAGCCTTCCATTAATCAGTAGAGAACGAAATTGCAAATTGAAGCAGAAAGCGAAATTTTATTGCTAAGTAAATAGTAAAAAATGGAATCGCAAAACTTAAATTTATTCTTTCTCTACTAAAACTAAAAACGAAAAAGAGAGTGAGCCCTAAAACTAGAACCTTGGTGTTGTTATATAGTTCTCAGCCCCAAAGCTTACAAATCTATTTTAAGTCCAAGCCCATAAATAAATTAAAATTTAGATAAAATAAGATAAGACAAAATCTAGATGAAATAATATTTAGATGAAATAAAATTTAGATAAGATAAGATCTTGATGAAATAATATCTAGATGAGATAAAATCTAGATATGATAAGATAAAATCTAGATGAAATAATATCTAGATGAGATAAAATCTAGATAAGATAAGATTTGGTAAAATAAAATAGTCTACTCTCTTCAAGTCCAAGTCCAATTTAGGATTCAAGCCCAATTGCTTATAATTCTCCTGAAATTAAATTAAAAACACAAAATTAGTCCAATAGGCCCAAATGATAAAACTACATAATTAATTTGACAATTAAGGCTAATCAGTAATTAAAATGGTGACAAAAAGGGTTAAGAAATAGGAGAAAATGATGACACATCAAATCCCCTCACACTTAGCTTTTTGTACTCCTGGGCAAAATAAATAAAAAAAAGCAAAGCAACGGTCAAATCCAAAGACATTAAAGAGAAACAAACAGACACAACAACAATTACATATTTTTTAATGAATCTCAAGGAATGAAAAGAATGGGTAACATCCAACACGTAAAGAGTTAAAGAATCAAGGCCATCATGAAAATCATCCAAGCATCTCAAACATGGCAAGATAGTCAATCAACTCAAGAATGAAAAGTGATAAAGCCTCACAAGATATGCACTTTATCTCTCAAGTGTCTAGGCTACTATTTATTCTCAAAGCACCCATGAAAACAAACACCACATAGACTTGGCAAGACTCTAAAATTGACAAACACATCACAAACACATGCACATGAGGATCAAAAAGTCTTTTAAGGTTGTAATGGGGCCAAGGACAAGGTAGATGAAAGTATGGGATAGTAGCTAAAACCCAAAGGAATAGAGGAGCAATGGGGAATAAGTGGAAAGTAAGAAAAATTAGTAAACCCCAAAACCAAAATTAAAAAGTAAACCCAAAACAAAATCAACCAAGTCCTTAAACCATTCCAAGTCTTCATCTCCCAACATGCATGTGAATCAAGAAGTATCAATAAGAGTCAAGCCAAGGCTATTGAGCAAGCAATCAATGGGGCAAAACATACAGAATAAAATAGATGATGATGGCTTAAATTCTCACCAAGGGTAAATCTATCACTTTCAATTCGAACCTTCAAAACTAACTTGACATGTAGAGAATGTAGAGAAAAACAAGGGTTTCAATTCACAAAATACCAAGAAACTCTTGAAACCCTTGTTTCAAAAACAATTACCCATTACCTACGCATAACCCAAAATTCAAAGAGGAACATGCAATGTTTTACACAAACATAAAACCAAAATAACAAAATTAAGCTATAACCTAACAAACTTAAACTAGAAAACCTAATAAAATTAAACTAGAATACCCAACAAAATTAAAGAACAATCTTCTCCCCCCCCCCCTCTTCACACTTAAACAACACATTATCCTCAATGTAGCACAATCATAAGATCAAGAACAATCAAAGCAATCAATAAAATTTGGACAAGTGTAATAAAAGTAAAGAAGGAGACAGAAGAAAGAAAACTCCCTAAGTCATGGCGAAAAAGAAGTAGGGTGAAGTAAGGAGGTCTCCTCCACCACTACATCCACTAAGGAGGGATTTGTGAGGAATGGTTTCAGTCAGTGTCAATTGACCTTGAAGCTCTTATCTGTGGTAGTGTAATTTGCTTGAGCAGCATCCAAAGTTCTGGAAGCATAGTAGATCACCTGAGGCAGCTTATCAATCTTTTGAGCAAGGACAACCCCCAATGCGTAATTGGATGCATCGCACATTAGCTCAAATGGGGTTGTCCAATCAGGTGCCTGAATGATAGGGGTGGTAGTCACCGCACGCTTGAGGCAATCAAAAGCCTCTTTGCACCGGTCATCAAAATCAAACTCCACCTCCTTTTGCAGCAGATTGGATAGTGGAAGGGCCACTTTGCTAAAATCCTTGATAAAGCGCCTATAAAATCCTGCATAACCAAGAAAAGAACGAACCTCTCGCACGCAAGAGGGGTAAGGCAATTGTGAAATAACATCTATTTTTGCAGGGTCTACCTCTATGCCCCTACTGGAAATTATATGCCTTAAAACTATACCTTGTTCTACCATGAAGTGACATTTTTCAAAATTCAGCACAAGGTTAGTTTCAATGCATCTACTAAGAACTCTATCCAGACTATCCAAACATGTAAAAAAAAGAGGATCCATAAATAGTAAAATCATCCATAAACACCTCTATTCAACTATCTAAAAAATCACCGAAAATGCTAAGCATACACCGCTGGAAGGTACCAGGGGCGTTGCATAGGCCAAAGGGCATCCTCCTATAGGCAAAAGTGCCAAAGGGACAGGTGAATGTGGTCTTTTCTTGATCCTCAAGAGCAATGTGAATTTGTAGATAACCAGAAAAACCATCAAGAAAACAGTAATGAGACTTACCTGTCAAGCGCTCAAGCATTTGATCAATGAAAGACATGGGCAAATGATCTTTTCTGGTTACCTGATTCAGCCTCCTATAATCAATGCAGACTCGCCAGTTGTTCTGCACTCTTGTGGGAATAAGCTCATCCTTTTCATTCTTGACCACTGTGAGGCTTGTCTTCTTTGGAACCACTTGGACTAGACTCACCCACTGGCTGTCAGAAATAGAGTAGATGATTCCAACTTGCAAGAGCTTGGTTACTTCCTTTTTCACCACATCTAGAATGACGGGGTTGAGTCACCGCTGTGGCTGCCTCACTGGCTTAGTTCCATCCTCTAAAAGTATCCTATGCATTCATGTAGATGGGCTAATACCAAGAATGTCTGCTAAAGTCCATCCAATGGGTTTCTTGTGCTTCTTGAGAATTAGCAACAACTTCTCCTCTTGCTTAGCATTAAGGGAGGCAGAGATGATCACTGGAAATTTTTCCTTATCCTCCAAGTAAGCATATTTGAGGGTTGTTGGTAAGGGCTTCAACTTTGGTGTGGGTGGTGGATGAACAGTGGGAGGAATCATGGTAGGAGAAGAAGAACGTTCCTCAGCCAGTACCTCATAAAGCAAGTCAGAAGTATATGTACTTCCTGCAACATGGATAGTGCATTCTGACTCTAAAAAATCAACATCAAGAGGTAAAACACCTAGAAAATCAAAACCAGACTCAAATTCAGATTCATTCTCAACATAAAAATTAGACACAAGATCAAATTCAAACTCAGATTCAGATTCAATGCATAAGGAATGACAAATATGCAAATCAGATAAAACTGGATGTTTCCTACCATGAAGAACATTGTCAAAATCAAACATATAATCATCAACAATCTGATCAATTATCTCAGCACGAAAACAGAATGATCCTCAGATGGATGTTTTCATGGCATCAAGAATGTTAAAATGAACAACAATATCACCAAATTCCATAGACAATGTGCCAGTATAAACATCTATCTTGGTTCGGGCTGTTTTCATAAATGGCCTGCCTAAAATAATTGGAACTAAATCATGGGAAAATCCCTCTTCCATATTAAGAACATAAAAATCAACAGGAAAAATAAGTTCACCAACCCGAACCAGCACATCCTCTATGAAACCTGCGGGGTAAGCAACACTTCTATTTGCCAAATGAATCACCACATCTGTAGATTGCAAAGGTCCAAGAGATAAAGAATTGAAAATGGACAGAGGCATGACACTAACTGATGCTCCTAGATCTAGCATGGCATTATCAAATTTATTGTTCCCAATGATGCAAGGTATACAGAAAGTACCTGGGTCCTTATATTTCTCAGGAATGTGAGGAACAGATTTACCTATCAATGCTGACACATTTTTGCCCATGCTAATCCTTTCATTGCCTTTGAGCTTCCTTTTGTGGGTGCACAGCTTCATTAGAAACTTGGCATATCTTGGAATCTGCTTGATGGCATCTAGTAGAGGTATGTTCACCTCTACTTTCCTGAAGGTCTCCAAGATTTCCTTTTCCGTTTCTTCCATTTTTTTGTTTGGAATTTCACTAGGTGGGAATGGAAGAGGGATAGGAGGCTGCAATAAGTCAAAATTAATAGAGGAAGGTCCACCTGCATGAAAATTTTTGTTAGGAAGCTTTCTCTTTTGTGCAACTATCTCATCCTCTTTTTCAAATGTAGAATGAAGCTTGACAAGTTCAAGTGTAGGTGCTGCTATTAGTGGAGGCACTTGAATTTGGTTGCCAGACCTCAAGGTGATGGCACTCACATTTTTCGGATTATGCACAGTTTGTGAAGGCAATTTTTCAGAATTTTGGGACTGAGCTTGGTTCAACTGAGTAGCCATCTGCCCCATCTGATTTGTCAGACTCTGAATAGAGGCTCTTGTCTCTTGCTGAAATTGCATATTTTGGATGGTCATTTTCCTCACTAACTCTTCTAAGGAAGATTAAGGAGGAGCCTCAATTGCTTGTTGTCTTTGTTGTTGCTGCTGCTGTATTGGAGGAGGAACATATGGCTTGCTTGGACCAGTAGCATTCTGGAAAGAAGGGACAAGCTGTTGTTGTTTGGAGGACTTGCTCATCTCAAATTTGGATGATTACTCCAAACTGGATTGTATCTGTTGCTTGAAAGGTCATAATTATTATGCTATTGTTGGTTTTGTTGCTGAAGGGGTCTATTATAAATGTTTGCAGCATAAGCTTCAGGTTGCTCATTGACTCCAGATTGCTGCAAAGAAGGACAAAGATCTGTATAGTGATCTGTAGAAGAACATAGACCACCGACTCTTGCAACAGGTGTAGATTTCTGATTCATGACAAGCTGAGTTACTAGGTTGACCAAGGCATCAAGTTTTCCCTCAAGCTTTTTATTTTCAGTAAAAGAAGATGAATTTGTGGCCACCTCATGGACTCCTCTAAGGACAATAACATCATTTCTTGTATTAAATTGTTGGGAGTTGGAAGCCATCTTCTCAATCAAATTCCTAGCCTCAGCAGGAGTCATATCACAAAGAGCTCCACCATTGGCAGCATCAATCATACTCCTCTCCATGTTGCTAAGTCCCTCATAGAAATATTGAAGAAGGAGTTGCTCAGAAATCTGGTGGTGAGGACAGCTTGCACACAATTTCATGAATATTTCCCAGTACTCATACAAGCTCTCTCCACTAAGTTGCCTGATGCCTGAAATGTCTTTTCTAATGGCAATGGTCCTAGATGCAGGGAAGAATTTCTCCAAGAACACCCTTTTAAGGTCATCCCACCTGAAAATGGACCTGGGAGCAAGGTAGTAGAGCTAATCTTTTTCCACTCCCTCCAGAGAATGAGGAAAAGCCTTTAGAAAGATATGATCTTCTTGGACATCAAGGGGCTTCATGGTGGAACAAACAATATGGAACTCCTTAAGATGCTTATGAGGATCTTCACCTGCAAGACCATGAAACTTGGGCAGCAAATGTATTAGTCCAGTCTTGAGAACATATGGATCACCCTCATCAGGATATTGAATGCACAAGCTTTCGTAAGTGAAATCAGGTGCAGCCATTTCCCTAAGAGTCATCTCATGAGGTGGAGGTTGAGCCATGTTCTCAGTATAAGAATTAGTAGTGGAATGCTCAAAATCAGAATATTCAGAATCACCCTCAACAGGATGCTCAGAATGCTCACAATGCACAAAATGACCAGGATGCATACTATGTCTAACTAATCTATGAAAGGTTGTATCTATTTCAGGATCAAAGGGTTGTAAATCACCTAGATTGCCCCTAGTCATGCACTATATGCAGCAAATAATGTGTTTCTCAACAAGCACCTAACAAGGGGGTAAAACTACAGCTATACTCAAACGATATCAAAATGAGCTGAAATTTTGTGAGGAACACCATAAAATCATGAAAAGATAGCACAAAAAATTTCAAACAAAAATTCAAAGTCTAACTATAAAAATTACCTAAGTAAAGTTTAGAAAAATAGGACAATAATACTTAAAAAAAATAAAAAATAAAACTTAGTAAACGGCTGATTTTTGGAGTTTGGGAGCCAGTTGCCACAATATGGGAAATTTTTTTCTACCCCAAATGCATATATAATAATAGTTATTCTAATACCCGGAGCAAAAGTTATGGCCGTTTAAAGTTTTGCTAAACACAAGTTCTCAAATTTTTTTGAATCTCTCAAATCCGGCCACACCAAGTGTTCCTGGTATTTTTCACACAAAATATGAATCAAAAGAACCTACCACACAAAAATCGCCAATTAAATTGTAAACAGCTGTCGCTAATGTAATGTTGTGTGAACTGTAACACATAATCAGTCTCTAATTTCGTCGATAAGCACTATTCACAGCAAAACATAAAACTGAAACAGGGGAAACGCTGAACAAGGGGTACTACTAAATTGCAAAACAGGACATCAAATAAAACAGAACGATGCACTAACACAACATACTAATACCACACTAACACGACACAAACACACTAAACAAAAGAAGTAAACGTAAAACAACTAAACATAAAACACAAATCACTAGTTATTATGAATCTTTGGACCACTTCTCCCCGGCAACGGCGCCAAATTTGATTGAGGCCGTACCTGAATCAAATAAACATTAAAAATGCAGTATCTAGGAAGTGATCCTAGGTCGTCTCCCAACGAGCAATGGTCAACCAAACGTTCATAATAGATAGTAATAAAATAGTAACAAAACAGTAACGAATTAGGGGGGGTTTGTTTGTTTATGTAAATTAAACAACTAGTAAAATTGAATTAGAAATTATCAGAATTAAAACACGTTGCTTCCCCTTGATTCACAAGCAAGTCTCTTATCCTAGGTTACGAGAATTTATCCTTTATCAGTTCAACCACTTAATCCAACCCTAAATTAAATTACTAAGAGAAATTTAACATAAGGCATTCATTATGTGATTAAGCAACACATACACCAATTAATCATGAACGATCATTAAGCATGAACGTAAATTAAGCGCAGAGACAATTAATCAAGCATTAAGCATGCATGGATTAATAGCAACAAACACAAAATAATTGGTGAAGAGGAGAAACTGATCAGAATTTAATAGCAATAATAGAATCTCAAAGAGAGTTGTGCTTGATCCTCAAGAGAAAACAACGCTAGAGACTTAGCCTTCTATTAATCAGTATAGAACAAAATTGCAGATTGAAGCAGAAAGCGAAATTTTATTGCTACATGAATAGTAAAAACTGGAATCGCAAAACTTAAATTTATTCTTTCTCTACTAAAACTAAAAACGAAAAAGAGAGAGAGCCCTAAAACTAGAACCTTGGTGCTGTTATATAGTTCTCAGCCCCAAAGCTTACAAATTTATTTTAAGTCCAAGCCCATAAATAAAATAAAATTTAGATAAGATAAGATAAGACAAAATCTAGATGAAATAATAGTTAGATGAAATAAAATCTAGATAAGATAAGATATAGATGAAATAATATCTAGATGAGATAAAATCTAGATATGATAGGATAAAATCTAGATGAAATAATATCTAGATGAGATAAAATCTAGATAAGATAAGATTTGGTAGAATAAAATAGTCTGCTCTCTTCAAGTCCAAGCCCAATTCAGGATTCAAGCCCAATTGCTTATAATTCTCCTGAAATTAAATTAAAAACACAAAATTAGTCCAGTAGGCCCAAATGATAAAACTACATAATTAATTTGACAATTAAGGCTAATCAGTAATTAAAATGGTGACAAAAAGGGTTAAGAAATAGGAGAAAATGATGACACATCACCAGGTTATTAGGAGATGCATTTCAGACCATGAGATTGACTCGGTCCTACAATTCTATCATTCTTTCGCACCAGGTGGCCATCTTGGCATACAGAGGACAGCTTGCAAGGTGCTTGACTGCGGTTTCTATTGGCCCACCACCTTCAAGGATGCGTGGAGAATCTGTAGCACTTGTGAGCCTTGTTAGAGAACAGGCATCTCACTTTCATGGAGACAACTAATGCCTCAACAACCCATGTTGTTTTGTGAGGTGTTTGATGTTTGGGGTATAGACTTTATGGGGCCTTTCCCTGTCTCTTTTGGTTTTGTTTATATTCTCCTTGTTGTTGATTATGTTTCAAAATGGGTGGAAGCCAAAGCCACCAGAACTAACGATGCTAAAGTTGTTGTGAATTTTGTTAGATCTAATCTGTTTTGCAGGTTTGGAGTCCCTAGAGCCATCGTTAGTGATCAAGGCACTCATTTTTGTAACAGATCCTTGTATTCCTTGCTCAAAAAGTATGGGGTCGTGCATAGAATTTCCACACCTTATCACCCCCAAACTAATGGTCAGACTGAGATTTCAAACAGGGAGATAAAAAGGATCTTGGAGAAGATTGTGCAGTTGAACAGAAAGGATTGGAGCACCAGGTTGGATGATGCTCTTTGGGCGCATAGGACCGCCTACAAAGCACCCATAGGAATGTCTCCTTATTGGGTTGTCTTTGGCAAGGCATGTCATCTTCCTGTAGAGATAGAGCACAAAGCCTACTGGGCTGTAAAGACCTGCAACTTCTCTATTGATCAGGCTGGAGAGGAAAGGAAGTTGCAACTAAGTGAGCTAGATGAGATCCGTTTAGAAGCCTATGAGAATTCTAAATTCTACAAGGAGAAGACCAAGAAGTTCCATGACAGCTTGATAGCTAAGAAGGACTTCGTGGTTGGACAGAAAGTTTTATTGTATAACTCTAGGCTCAGACTCATGAGTGGTAAGTTGAGGTCAAAGTGGATTGGTCCTTTGGTGGTGACTAATGTTTTTCCTTATGGTACAGTTGAGATCAAAAGTGAATCCATAGATAAGAGCTTCAAGGTCAATGGACACTGGCTGAAACCATTCCTCACAAATCCTTCCTTGGTGGATGTAGTGGTGAAGGAGACCTCCTTACTTCACCCTACTTCTCTTCTGCCATGACTTAGAGAGTTTTTTTTTCTGTCTCTTTCTTTACTTTTATTGCACTTGTCCAAATTTATTGATTGTTCTGATTGATCTTGATCTTATGGTTGTGCTACATTGAGGACAATGTGTTGTTTAAGTGTGTGTGGGGGGGGGGGAGATTGTTCTTTGTTTGGGGTTTTCTAATTTTGTTGTTTTGGGTTTATGTTTTTGTGTACAACATTGCATGTTCCTCTTTGAATTCTAGGTTATGTACAGGTAATGGGTAATTGTTTTTGAAATAGAAGTTTCTTGGCATTTTGTGAATTGAAATCCTTGTTTTTCTCTACATGTCAAGTTAGTTTTGAAAGGTTGAATTGAAAGTGATAGATTTACCCTTGGTGTGATTTTGAGCCATCATCATCTATTTTATTCGGTGTGTTTTGCCCCATTGATTGCTTGCACAATAGCCTTGGCTTGACTCTTGTTGATACTTCTTACTTCACATGCATGTTGGGAGATTATTTAGGCATTTTGTACTTATAAGCCTCTAGCCAAATGAGCCTACCTTGAATTAATTCCTTTAATAGCCCCTTTGAGCTTATGTTCTCCTTTCTTTGTTTTGAAGCTCATTACAAGCCTTAAGTGAAAAACCATGATCTCACCCTACCCTTAAGGAATTTTGGAGCTTTGGAGCTTTGGAATTGTTTTGGGAATAAGTGTGGGGGGGTATGTTTCATTGGATGATATGTTTTTGTTGGCCATGCTTGATGATGTATTTTGGCCATGCTTGATGTATATACATATATTGCCTAATTGTTGCTTTATTTTTCAAATATTCAAAATGCTTTTAAATTTTCGTTTTATGCATTTAAAAAAATTTAAAAAAAAAAACAGAAGAGAAAAACAAAAAAAGAGTGAAGTTGAATAAATGAGGTCTTGTTTTGAGGACTTGGACTGGTTTGAAGACTTGGTTGATTTTGTTGATATTAGAGGTTTGAGTTTATTACTTTTGCTTAATTTCCACTTATTCCCCATTGCTCCTCTATTCCTTGGGGTTTTAGCTAACTTATCCCATACTTTCCTCTACCTTGTCCTTGGCCCCATTACAACCTTAAAAGACCTTTTGATCCTCATGTGCATGTGTCTGTCGAGTTTGGTTGTCAATTTTAGAGTTTTGCCAAGTCTATGTGGTGTTTGTTTTCATGGGTGCTTTGAGAGTAAACAGTAGCCTAAACACTTGAGAGATAAAGTGCATATCTTGTGAGGCATAATCACTTTTCATTCAATTCTTGAGCTGATTGACTACCTTGCCATGTTTGAGGTGCTTGGATGATTTTCATGACTGTCTTGATTCTTTAACTATTTACGTGTTGGATGTTGTCCATTCCTTGAGATTCATTGAGAAATACGTAAATGTTTTTGTGTTTGTTTGTCTCTCTTTAATGTCTCTAGATTTGTTCCTTGTTCTGCTTTTTGATTTTGCCCAGAAGTGCAAAAGGCTAAGTGTGGGAGAATTTGATGTGTCATTATTTTCTCCTATTTCTTAATCCTTTTTGTTATCATTTTAATTACTGATTAGTCTTAATTGTCAAATTAATTATGCAGTTTTATCATTTGGGTCTACTTGACTAATTTTGTGTTTTTAATTTAATTTCAGGAGAATCATAAGTAATTGGGCTTGGATCCGGAATTGGGCTGAACCGGCTTGGACTTGAAGAGAGCAAACAATTTTATTTTATTTCATCCAATTTTATTTTATTTCGTCCAGTTTTATTTTATTTCGTTTTTGGGGCTTAGAATTAAAATAGATTTATAAGCTTTGCGACTGAGGACCTATATAACAGCACCAGGGTTTTAGTAGAAAGAGGACTGTGAAGAGAGGAGAGAAAATTTTAGGGTTTTGCATTTTTAGTTTCGTGTTACTGTTCACGCGCACTATTCTCTTAGCAATAAAATTTTGTTTTCTGCTTCAAATTGCAATTTCATTTTCTGCTTCTGCCTTTGAATTCGCTTTCATTTCTGCTGATTAATGAAAGGTTGAGTCTCCATTGTTGTTTTCTCTTTATGATCAAGCACAACTCTCTTTGAGGTTTTGTTATTACTATTGAATTCTAATCAGTTTTTCCCCTTCACCAATTGCTTTGTATTTGTTGTTATTAATCCATGCATGCTTAATGCTTGATTAATTGTCTCTGTGCTTAATTTACGTTCATGCTTAATGGACATGTGAGAGGGATTAATTGGTGTATGTGTTGCTTAATCACATAATGACAGCCTTGTGTTAATTTTCGCTTAGTCAATTAATTTCGTGTTGGATTAAGTGGTTGAACTGATTAGGGATAAATTCTCGTAACCTAGGATAAGAGACTTGCTTTTGAATCAAGGGGAAACAACATGTTTTAATTCTGTTATTTTCTTATTCAAGTTTGCTTGCTGTTTAAATTACAAAAACAAACAACCCCCCTACTTCGTTACTGTTTGATTAACATATGTTATGAACGTTTGGTTGATCACCGCTCACTGAGAGACAACCTATGATCACTTCCTAGATACTGCATTTTTAATGTTTATTTGATTTGGATACGGCCTCGATCATTCATGTATTTAAATGAGTGTCCAAATGCACTCGATCCACATCTACCATGTCAGTGATGGTGGCGGTAGGGGTGGATATATAGTTAGATTTGCTATCGGTCCATTAAGCTTTTAGACCTTGTAGATAACAAGTCTTTTTTTTATTTGCGTAGTTATATTGAGTTTCTGAGTCCAGTTTGTCAAGTCCATGAGACCTAGCAGAATTTATCGATAGACTCACAAACTACCTATGTAATCTACCTAAGTCCATTCTGCAAGTATTATTAATTTGTTATATTAATATTTTGATCTTTAGTTTAAGTTGTTATTATTAATTTATTGTGTTTAAAATGTTGGTATATTTTAGTGATAAATTTTAGCTAAAAAAATGGATTCAATTTTTTTCTTCTTGAAATTATATATATACTTCTTTCAAATATTTTTTTCTACCATGATAAAAAAATAAAATTAAATTACTATTTGAGTTTCTGGACCAGTCCGTTCATCTGTTGGCTTTTGCGGATCGGATGCAAACCTTTAAAAAATAATTTATTTCATGGACTAGGCATATTCAACTCGTCTAAAATGTGGGCTTTATGGGCCAGGTCTTAAACGGTCCCAACCAATGTGTATACCCACCCTAGGCGGCAGCAACAATGACGATGACGATTATGACAACAAAGGTGGTAACATGTGACAATGGTCATGGTGGTGGTGGAGATGACAACAACTATCATGGTAGTGGCGGTAACAATGATCTTGACAGTGGTATCGACGGTCATGATTGTGATGATCATAGGTTAGTTGAGATATTTTAGAGAGTGATAATTGAGATCTTTTATAGATTTGACTTTTGTTTAATAAATCGTTTAGATATTTGACGATTATATTAAATTTTAATTTCAATCGTGTATTCCCTTCATTCTCTTTTATAAGCAAAATATTTCATTTTACATTTATTAAGAAAGTTAATTTACTTCATTAAATTGTATTATTCTCATTTAAAAAATATAATCTCACTTAAAAAACTTGTTCTCATTCAAAGAAAGATAATTTATTTCATATTTTTTCCTAAATTACCCTTCATTGGAACATGATATTAAGCATAACGTCTCTATTAAATGAAATATATTTTAAATATAATCTCATTAAATAAGACACACGTAATTAATTTTTACTTATATCTAAGAATAAAAATTTTGAATTTTTTTGCCTATAAAAAATATATTAATTTTAATTTAATAATTATTATTAGTTATTCTTGTATTTTTTTAGAAACCATACTCTCTGTTCTCTCTATTATGTAATAGGAGTATATGTAATATGTATGTGAATACACGCATAAGTCGTAACATGAATATTTTTATTTTCACTTGGGTACATGTATATAAAGAGTTTGTCTGCTAAGACAGTCAAAAAAAATTTATAAACTGCTTTAATGAGCTAATTTAATTAAATCATAATTAAAAAAGACAAATGCATTTCAACATACATGCATGTTACACTTGTCTAATGAGAAAAATTATCTTTTGTTATTCTCTAAGTATTTTTTAATGTTTAAATGTTAAAGAAGAAAAATTACATAAAGCCTAAGTGTCATGATTGTCAATAATATGTTTGCATTGCTATCTCCCACTTTAAGATGCAATATTCTAGGGAAGAAAGTTTGCCAGGCACACCCATTAAACCAGGTTTCTAGAGAGTTATTGTCAAATGCAACGAATTTGGATAGCTTGGACTCACTTTAATAACAACAATTGTAATCCTAGGAAAGTTACAAAATTACAATGTTAATTGCTTCTTGTTCTTGTTCTTCTTCTTCTTTTTAAATAATGATCTCTATCTATCTATACAGTTACTTTATTTATGTTTTGACGTAACGATCTCTATCTTGAAAAATTACTATAGAATACATATTTTAATGCCTTGAGCTTTTAATAATGAATAATTTATCATCAATAATAATAATAATAATAAAATAATATTTTTTTAATCATCTTTTATTTACTTTATTATATTTTATTGTTGAACTTAACTTACACTTTTAATATTATTTTTTCTTGTCTAATAAAATTTGCATTAACAATAATCTTGTGGTTTGAAATTACAATGACTAATATTTTATGTTAATGATAAATTATTGGTGTAATACATATTATTAACACAAAATAATTCTCTTCAAGGCTTTGTTGGAAGAAGTAGAACATACTTTAGTGATATTTATACTACAAAGTGATTAATTAGTCCGAGTGTTGACTAATAAATATCTTTGATATACACAAAAATTATAATAATAACTTATTTATTAGTTACTATTATGAAATATTTGTAAAAAAATAATAATTAAGTGTTTAGTTAATTACATATTTTTTGAATGAAATATATTTCGTATATACAAAATTGAAACAATAAAAAAATTATCCTCTTTCATTTTAGAGAGTAGTTTAAAGCGTGTTTACGAAAAGGATGAAACAAGTAATTGAGAGATAGAGACAATTACGTTCGATGTTATACACGTCTAAATTTCACATTTCTTATAATTTGTCGATTAATGTCACAATCATTTATTAGAAGCTTCATCATTACTGTTCTATGGTCGTGCTGAAGAGAGGTAGAAGGAAGAGTTACAGAATCTTTCTAAATACAAATCCACTAACTTTATTAGTCCAACTCGCTCTTTATATGGTTCTAACCGAGAGCAAGGTCCCTATAGCTAGCTAGTTAACTTAACATTTTCCATAATGGTAAAAAGTGAAATCTAGAAAACCGAAGCTAATTCTCTTTTGTGTTCTTTTGGTTGATTCCCACACGAGCCATAAAAACTTTACACCATCAACATTCCTCATGTGGTTAGGGACAACACAATGCTCGATCACAAAATGAAGAAGAAACCAAAACCCCTCGAGACTCACTTGCATTTTTTTTTTCTCTTTTCCCCCTTTATCTTGGAACAGAAGTTGTCTAACTCTTGACTTGAATAGAATAGGATAGAGAATAGTAATGGTTACTTTCATGATCTCATACTATATATAAAATGGCTCGAAGCCTTGTTTTCTTTTAAGTGATGACATTAACATTAACATACATACATGTTAAAGAGATATGCATATCTCGATGCGATGCGACAAAGTGAGGGGAGGAGGGTCCAGCTAAAAATTTTACTTGAGGGGAAGGGACAAAGTTTGGACCACCATGGTGATTGAGTAGTCAGGATCATGAGGCAAAAGATGGGAATTGCAAAGAAGGACACCAAAGTGTGGCACCTAAATTATGGATATCTTTTGAGATTTTGTGTCACCGATGTGAAAGGAACTAGAGAAAAACCCCCACCAGGAGAGATGGATGGACTTATCACACAATACATGAGGTGGGCTTTGGTTGACAAAGCTAAGGAAAGCAGAAAAAAAAAAAAGAAAAAAAATTAAGGTCAAGATATTTTCCAAGCTTTTTTCTTGTCCCCCTTTTATTACTTTCCTTTTTTTTCTATTTTTTTTTGTGTGAGATCATGCATGCCTTAAACCTCTCTTGGGTCTACAAAAAGAGCTCTTGTTGGTGGGGTTTTGGTTGTTAATTCATGGAAGTTGTTATTTGTCCCTTCAATATTTTTCAACGACTTTATGCACCACAAGTCCTCCTGGCATGAGAGCAATTTCCAATGTGGGATATGGTGGTTGAGTTCATCTCTTCCTTCAACTTCAGTCACAATGATCTTGCAATTGCTCTCATCCTTGGACTCAGCACCCATGTTGTGCACAAATTGGCACAAGGCCCTCACTAGCTTCCCTGAAAATGGCCCTTCACGGTGCACCCCATACATGAAATAGAACCCAAATGGGTTGAAGAAATCAGGTATGGTTGGCAATTTCAAACATGGGAAAATCTTATCAATCAACCACCAACTCTTGGTGCATACCAAGCAAGAAAAAGGTGCTTTCCCTAGCCTTAACTTGAATATCTCCCCACTATTCCATACACTAAGCATAGCCCAACTATTTGGTACTTGTCCAATATCTGACCCAAAATCACCCCAAGCAATATCACCTTTGAAATATGCCACCCATGTCCCCAAACTTAGCTTGTTCCTAAGTATATTCCCTATGTCATTTGGGAAGAACTCTGTGGACCCCATGAATCTTCTATAGAAGTACTCAGCTTGGTCCACCTTCAACCTTGTTATCTCAATGTTGGGTGATATTTGAAAGCAATGATGGTTCACGGGGTTGACAAGAATAGCTGGAGTCCTGAACTTGATGTAGCCAAACTTGTCCATGAAGAGACTCACTGAGGCATGGTTGTCTTTCTCTGTTGCCATGTATGCATAGTCCACATCTTTTGAAGTGAACCATTCTTCTAGGGTTTTCACAAGGCTTGAGCCAATCCCTTTTCTCCGGTGGTGAGGTGATACCCTTAGGCCAAGGACATACCCCACCTTTGCCAAATCCTTTGGAGGGTGACCATGAACCGTGACCACTTTTATAGACCCTTGAATGACACCAACCAATTCATTTTCCAACTCTGCCACCTACCACCAAATTAGTGGTGGACATGATGATCAAAACAAGAAGAATAAGAAGCATAAGAAGAAAGAAGAGAAGAAAGGCATAGAAGATTATGATTAACTTGTGGTGCATATATATACACAAGGTTTTAAATATTAGGCCGCAGCAACATCAAGATTTTTTAATTGTGTGTGATTACAATTGAGACTGCATTGACCGAATTTGTCCACAATCGATATTTAAAATCTTGCATATACATAATGAGAAGGGAAAAAAACCATGAAGTTAGTGACTTATAGTGGCATAGTAATTGTTGTGTGTGTGTATCACTTACCAGCATCATGTACATGGGACTGTTCCGGATCCTACAAATGGGGTCACCCATAGTGTCTGTGAAGAGAAACACGCTTTCTGATGGCCCTACCTCGCATCTTCTCTCAAGATCTTCCACTTGAGCCCTATCAGATTGCCCCTCATAGCTTCTGATTCTGAACTTGTTGAACTCCATACCCCAAAAGAAAGAGAGAGACAGAGAACACTTAGAAGGAGCTAGTAGTGTTTGATGTGTGAGTGATGATGATGGAGTGAAATAAAAGTAAAAGGGAATTGCTCAAAGCTTAAGAAGGTACACAAGATGATACAAATAGCAAGACATGGTGCAACCAACGAGAAGTAACACAAGTACTACAACAAGAATGGTTTGGCATAGTCTTCATTATGATAATGATTTATATGCAGCGGATAGAAAGAAAAACAAAATGCAAAAAAAATAAAATAATAAGGAGGTGGAAAGAGAGAGAAAGAGGTGGTAGAAATAGAAAGAGAGAGATTGGGACTTGGTTGGGAGAATGTTCTTTATCAGAATCATCAAATAACCTAGGCTTCAATAATAATAGTAGACAAAAGTTAGATTAATAATGGAATGTGTTTTTTGTCTCTAGCTTTTTGTGTCCACTCCTCGTATATATATGTAAGTTAAGGTAATGTTATTCTTATATGTAAAATTAAAATTTCTCATAACCTTATTTTTATTATTGTTACTTTTTTTTTATCCTTTCTTCATTATATTTATATTTATTTACTACCCCCTAAAATTGAGTTTGTGTGAGGCTCAAATTGTGTCAAACAATCATTTCCCATTTCCATAAGTTAGTTAATCTGTTAGTGAATACATTATATATTCATATTACATATCTCTGTTTTTTTGTGTGTGTCCACGTTAGGTTAACCTCAGGCTCACGCACGCCACGGTGCAAGCCTACGGATTTGTGATTTCGTATTACGCTGAGGCTGATTCGTTAGTCAAGTCAATTGATCATTAATGGTTTTTTCTTTTGTGAAGGCCGTCGTCAGATTTTAGTTTAAAACCTTTATGAGCGATTAGGAATTGTAAAAGATAACATGAAGATATTGTGTATGTGAACTTCACATACAAAATATCTTCTAAAATTTCAATTGACACAAAAATATTTAATGTAACGGATAATTATTTTTTGTAGTACATGTTTTCAAACATGTACTACAAACATAAAAAGAGAATGAATCAATCGTGTTATAGTTATTGAGATTGCAACTGTTGGTTCTTTTATTTTTTATTTTAGAAAATATGTTATTTAGTCACTAATTTTACAAAAAAAAAAGTTATTTTTATTTTTTTTTACTGTTATTTTACATAAAAGAAAATTAAAATAAATAATATTTTATCGTATTAAACTATAAAACGCCTGACTGCAAATCTGCAATTTTAATCTTGATCCGTACAAGTCGGCAGGCCATTAAATATCTTTCAGAAATGGGAATCTAATAATGAATTAACCATATTTAACAAGACCTATTCATGAATTATTTATCATTAATCAATCCTATACAAATGAGAAGAACTTAGCTAGTCCATCAAAACCTAATTAAACATTTGAGATCGCATATTGGTGGGTTACGTGTTCACCGTACAAAGCGGTGTGTTAGCTAAAGAAACATAGTGCAAGGGTTCATTTATTCATTACACATGATGGATTAATTTAATGGGATGTTGTTAATTTAATTAATTAATTAATTTAATTAGGCTTTAGTTAGCCTTTTGGAATTTGCAAATGTCATTATCGGATTAACAATGCAACACTGGAGGCTTTTCCCATTTTGCAGTGTATTTTATTTGAGATATGTATCTGTCTGTGTTGTGTGGCCGTGGGTGGCCCCTTTGTCTTTAGACATTAGATTCGAAAGTGAAAGTTAAACCCCACTAAACTCATGCTTTGCTTTTGGCTAATTATGAATTTCAAAATTTATTGAAAAGGTTGCCCTAAATTCCTAATGAAGTGCATGACTGCCACCACGAACCAAGAGTCACTCCTATGAACATAAAAGCAACTTTAGGGAAAATCTCATCTCGGTTGGGAGATGTCCAATTTTCAAAATAGTAGGTCTCATGAATATAAATCTTTAGAAAGTGAAAACTAGATAAGTTATGCTCAAAAAGCTAAGATCCACACTTGATTTAAAAGTAAACTATCAATTTCATCTTTGAAGTATTATCTTCTCTCCTAAATGATCTCATATATATATATATATATATATATATATATATATATATATATATATATATATATATATATATATATAATACCTGTTAAGACTCTGTGGACCTAACAAACTTTTACAATTACTAACATTTAGTGTGTAGAATCGTGTGTAGCATATGACAAAAGGACTATACAAACATACACTAAATTTAAATTGATGATATTTATTATTTAAAGGATTATTTACATAATTTTATCATTTTGGGGACTGTTTGAGAGTAATATTTGAATGATGAAATCGATAATTTATTATTACAAAATCTAGTATAATTGGTAAATAATTATATTCTTTAAATTTATCATAAATAGTTTGATTTTTGATCATGTTTTCAGAGTAAATTTTGCTAGAAGAAGCAAAATTTACTTTAATGATCTACCACACCTTAAAAGAACTTCAGTCTCTTATTATTGGTAGATAGATACTTGGTGGAAGAAAAAAAAATTACTGATTCATTAAAAAATAAACGATATTATTTTGTTGTAAAAGAAAAAAAATTACCGTTTAAATAGGAGGTTCTTTGTCGTGCGTGATAGTGTGTAAGCACTGTTACACTGTGATGATTAATTGACCAAACCCTGTGCTACTTTTTCTGACACGTTCTAACTGCTTCAGACTGTGCCCGTATTTTGTTTCTCACAATCTTGCTCCTGAATGAATTAGCTGGTTTCTTTTGTCACAGTATCAAGTATCAACTATATAAACTTCGGCGTAGTAAATTATTGGTATTTGAACTAATAATTTTTAAGCCCAAATGGCCAAATCTCTAATTTAAAAACTTATAAAGTTTATTTTAATTAAAATGGACAATCTAATACCAGTTCAACCCATTTGAGGACCTTGCTTTAAAAACTTATAAACTTATATTTTTTTACTAATATTAAATATTATTATTTGTTTTGTAAATTAAAAAAAATAATATAAAATAATTAAATTTAAATAAAAATATTAAAATGTACTACACATTGATTTAACAAATATATTAAAATATTTTGTTATTAATATTAACAAACAATATTAACTTATAATTTATCAAATAATATTAAAATATCTGATTCTTTCAAACGACCAAACATAACAGGAAGATTAATCATTAGTGATATACACAATGAGTTATCTAAAGGACATAATTGTAGTAATTATTTTTACAATCAAGTTGACGGTTAATATTGTTTCTACTTTTTTAATTTTATGATTTTGTTTAATTTATATTATTCATTTTATATTAATGTATTATGCTATTTTATTTTAAGAACTACCTTTATTACTAAATTATTTTATGTTGTTGCTATTAAAATAATTTATAAAATAAAATTAATTAATACTACTATACAAAATTATTAATTTACTTAATAATAATTATAAAAATTAATTATTTTTTAAAAAAATAATATTATTTGATAAATTATAAGTTATTATTATTTTTTAATATTAGTAAAAAAATATTTTAATATTTTTATTTAAATTTAAGTCTTTTGTATTATTTTTTAATTTAAAAAAAATAATAACCCTTAGTAAAAAAATATAGAAAAAATATTAAATAAAAAAATATAAAAATATATAATATATTAAATAAAATAAAAATAAAAAAATATTTATTCATTAAATAATTGAAATAAAAAATTAGTTACTATTTAAAAAAATGTGAAAAAAAATTAAAATCATAAAATAATATGCTTTTAATAAAAAAATTATTTTAGGACTTACGGCTTCAATGAAAAAAAAATTGTAACAAATTTTGTGACTTTCAATTATGAAGTCATTAAATTTATTACGAGTTACTTCTTTTGAATATTAATTTAAATTTTACCTAAATGATAAATTCTTAAAAAAATTGCCCCTTGTGGATAGTTTGGCCGAAAAAAGCGTGTATGTATGACTGTTTTCTATTGCAATGATTAGTAAATTTAATTTGGAATATTATTTGATGAAACAGGGAAGTGTAATTATAAGCATACCGCTACTTTTTCTTTCATCTTACTTTTATTTTTTATCTTCGCTTATCTCTTATTATCATCATATATAACATCTATTACATCTATAATTTTCTCTCCACGTCTCTTTGTATTTTAATACTCTCCAAAAATAAGTGCACATTGATCCTTATTCACAAGTAAAACACAAAACAGTTAATTATAAATTTTACCATTTAATTTTGATTATTTTACAAATTTTATCACTTAATCTTTTAATTTTTACACATTTTATTATTACTAATGAATTTTTTTTATCAAACTAACTAATTTTATAAAATTATGCATACATATATATATATATATATATATATATATATATATATATATCTCGAACTAGATAGTTTTAAAATTTATTTACTAAAAATAAATGATTTTAACTTTTAATATCAGTATTTATATCTGATATTGAAAAGTAATTTTTTTTAATCACAATCAATATAAAAAGTGACTTCTCGATAATTGATATACAAAAATTTAGACAAATAACTTTTTATATCATTTGTTATCAACGTAATGATAAAATAAAAAATAAAAAAAATTAAATGATAAAATTTGTCAAATGTTAAAAATTAAATAGTAAAATTGATGGAAAAAAAATTAAGTGATAAAATTTATAAAATTATAAATATTAGATGATAAAATTTTAAAAATAAAATTTAAATAATAAAATTCACTAAATAATAAAAATTTAATGATAAATTTTTTGATTAAGCCAACACAATAACTATGACCTGAACAGTTTTCAGGCACATTCATTATTCCTTCTTCCTTCCTCCGGTGACCTCTACAATATCTCATTTTTTTTAGATTGGTCGGAAGGTGAGGAATGATAATAGGTACCGAACCAAGACCAACTTTGCTCAGGAAAGGACAGTGCCAACCAAAAGCTGGACCAAATATAGTACCTCATTTACTTGATGAATTTGGACTCATAATTGTGGTTGAAAAACAGAAAGTAAACGTTGAATAATCCAGGTTATAAAATAATTTTTAGTTTTATTAATGTGGATTGTATACTTATCTTAGCGTACACAACTCTCATTTTAATCATGTTAAAGTTATTAAGTTAAAATAAAATTGAGTTTTATAAATTTAATTCACTCTAAATTTAGTTTTTTTTTTGTTTTTTATGTAAAAAACATCTAAAATTGTGGTTGCTATACAATGAAAGGACATTAAAAAAAGAGTCTGAACATTTATTTATTTATTTAAATATATTTATAATACTTAGTAAATAATCAACATCTTGTTAATCCAGGTGAAATTACATTAATTGGATCCTAGCTTTAAGTAAGATGTTGAATTTGATATTTGAATTTTGTTGATAAAAAATATACGATTGAGAGAAAATTTTATTATAAATGATTAATTAAATTTATAAAATTATCAACAAAGTGAAAATGCTTCACACATATAAATAAAAAATAGTACATTTGGACTTTAATATTTATCGACGTCTAACAAACTGTCGTCATCGCCTTGTACAAGGTTTATAATAAACGAAATGTGGAATAAAAAAAAGGGAAGAAAAAAAAACTGTTCTAGATTCTTAGTACAATAATCTACAAATTCTTATCAGAAATTTTATAAATTGCAAATGACATCAATATTATCAGATAATTTGTACAAGAATTGATATATAAAATATTCTCTAGATCAGATTTTTGTACAAAGAAGTTAGAGAGCCTTGTAAAATTTTCAAAAATTGCAAAGGGTGTCAACATTTTATATTATTGCTAAAAAATTGATCTAAAAAAATAATTTTACCTCAGTTTATAGTACAACTAACCTAAAAATATTTTCCAGATCGGTCCTAAAATAATTCATTTAGAACTAATGTTATTTTATGTTATAAAATATTGTCATCTCACATATTACATTAATTTTCCAAAAATTAATGTATATTTTCGATGTAAAAAGAGTGTTTTGTATTAATGATTCTTAATTTATTACAAATAACATGCAATGCAAATGCATGCATATGGCTATAGCAATTGTGTCAATTGGTATATATTGTGTTTTGAGGTATTGGGTATCAATTTTTTTTAAAAAAACTCAATAATATTGATAAAGAAATTTATATATAATTTTTTTAAAAAATTGTCACTGAAATTTTACTGACATTAGTATTAGTGATGAAAATTTTATCACTAATTAATTATTTTTTTGTGAGTAAACTTATTTTTTAATCCTCTTAAAGTATTTTTATATAAAAAAATAATCCTCTTAAGTCTAAACTTATATAAATGTCATTCCTTTCATATTTTAAAGAAATTTGTTGTCATGCTGTTCTTCAATAATCGAAAACGATATAAAATTCAGTTTTCTATTTACAAATTATGGCATTAAATGACCAAGTTGATATTGTTTCCAATAATCAAAATTCAAAGGAGTAGTTGAATAGATATCAATCTCCTACGGTTTAGGAAATGAATTATTGTCAAATGATCAAATAAAGAAATCGCCATTTTATTTATTAAAATTCTAAATGAATGTCA
The DNA here is from genome assembly GCF_004193775.1 of Glycine soja. Lineage (NCBI taxonomy): Eukaryota > Viridiplantae > Streptophyta > Magnoliopsida > Fabales > Fabaceae > Glycine > Glycine soja. Next base: position 23,215,603 of record NC_041012.1, on the reverse strand, counting down.
AAATTCTTTAAAGAATCATGTATGTAACATTATACATATCCCATTATGCATGTTGGCTGAGTGGTGTAATAACAATAGTTCAAATCCTAAAATGATCATTTTACAGACAATATTTTTTTTCTAACTACCACTTTGGTTTCAATTTGAATAAGAATTGCTTCTGTCAACAAAAAAGAGTGTTAGCTGATTGATACCCTCCGACACTTAACCTATTTATAAGCAATGGGTGATGTAAGTTATGAAGTGGCGTGTAGGGCTGAAAATAATTAGTTCATTTCGAGAAAAATATTTTAATCCAAAATTTAATTTAAATTTGGATTTTGGAATGAATTATTTGTAATTAAAATTCAACTTTTTAAGATCACGATTTTTCAACTCAATCACTAGTATGAATTAGATGAGTTAAAAGTTTGATATAATTTCATGTATAAATTATTTTAGTTTTTTTAGTCACTTTGATGTATCGAATTGAAATTATAGTTTAAAATACAATTTTATTTCAATTTCGTCTGAAATAAAATTAATTCAAAACCATAATTCTTTTATTTGAGTTATGTAATGAACTAGAAGTGAAGAAGGGTGTCTAAAAATAGGGATTATGAGTGAGTTACATGAGATTAATGTGAATAAAGAAAAAATTATCTGTAAGTGACTGCCATGATGGTTGATAAGAAGTGAAGAAGGGTGTCTAAAAATAGGATTGATAATGAAGGAAAGGGAGTGGTGACAACAATTGCACGAGATAATGGGAGTGATAGTGGTGAGTATTGACAATATTAGTCATTCATGTGTTGCGATGAGTTAGAAATTGTGAGTCATTTTTTTTTTGAATAAATTGTGAGTCAAATAATAAACATTTTAAATATAAAATAAAAAATTTAATTATATTATAATTCCATATAATTAAATATTTAATTTTTATTTCTACATCCAAAAAGAAAAGTTTCAAACGTTACTATTAAAATTTCAAATCTCAATATCTCATTTTCATATTGTCAAAAAAAATTATTATTTTCATATCATGTTCATTTCATTCTATTCTATTTAACTTATTAAAAGTGAATAAATATTGGAGAGTCAATGTCTGGCTGCCGTGAGCCGTGAGGTGTATATCAAAGGGAGCATATATAATAATGCTTGGAGAAGGATCTTTGTAAGAGAGGAGATCTGCAAAACAAATGACTTCAACGCTCAAATAAGAATATGAGTTAGGAGAATAAAGCAAGTATATGCTTAAATAAGGCTTGTAAGAGTGAGAGAGAGGGGGGGGGGGGGAGGCACATGCTTGTTGCTCATGTGCTGAGTGTGTGATGGGATGTCTAGAGGGGTTCAATGGAACCTGTATTCATAATAGTTGAGCGTGATTGTTGGTCCTTGTTTGTAGGGGTTGTTGTAGCCTTTACAGATAATTCCCGGCTTGTAGATAATAGTCGAAAGCTTATAGATAATGTTAGAGATAAACATTAATTTTCTTATAAATAAAAGTTAGAAGATAATCATAACTTGCAGATAGTGTGTGGGCTTATAGATAATTAAATACCTACTAACAGATAAGATATTTGAATATATTCAAGTATGAGTAGGTTAGAGATAACCTATTAGTTGGGAAGCTCGACTGCTAAGGGCCGAGCTTCCACGCTCCTATAGCAGGGTTGACGTGGATGGTTGACACGTGTCTCTGGGTGCCAAGTAGGATGCCACGTGTATTTTGTGGGTCCTAGACAGTACATAAGCCCCCCCAAGCTCTGAGCTGGATTACGGGCGAAAAAGATTGTTTAGTGTTAAAGGAAGATTGTTCAGTGTCGAGGGAGTTTGTCTCATGTTGAGGGAGCCTATCTAATGTCCGAGGTAGTAGTCTTGACAAGTAGAGGGTGATGAGTTTGTCGAGCCCCCAAGTATGTACGAATTTTGTCCGCATTAGGTGTGGTAACCTCAACGAGTGTGAGAGAATTGTAGGTCGATGTGGCTTCTCAAGCCCCCGAGCCTGGACAAGTGTTGTCCGAGCTGCTTTTGTCAAGTTGTCTATGATGGACGAGTCTTTTGCATGTTAGGTAAGGTAAGTCATCGGATTTCACAACTCTGTCCTTTTTATGGCATAACGTCTGTCTGTTGCTACAGACATGTGTAGTGCATGCACAGTACTCTTGCATAAATGTCACTCGCAGATGGGCATGTACTGGAGTAGCGGTCATGCGTGAGTGGGGGAGCGTCATGGTGCAAAGTTTTAGGGTGTCACTTCAGCTCTAGCCAGTTACCAAAGAGTCTACCTCCTCTTTAAATGGAGTGAACATTTGATTTCGGGTCATTGTTCATTGTCTTCTTGCTTCCTTGCTTTCTTGCTTTTGTGCTTTCTAGCTTTCGATTTCCCATTCTTCTTCGTTTGATTTTTCAAGGTACTCCCGTCTTCCAGAATGTCTTCTTTTTTGTCTGATTCTGCCATCGATTTGGGTGGCATGACTCTGGGGGCTCAATTGAGCAACCCATCATGGATCGGGAGGTCATTTTGATTGGCAGTTCCTCGTTAGAGAATACTCACCGAGGTGCCTATGATAGCGAGTCCTCCTCTTCGGAGAGGGTGAGGGTCTCATGTCGAACACGAGGAGGTGCTTGTCGCCTTCACAGAAGGGCGTAACCTTCTATTGCTGCTGGGGAGCCAGTCTCGATCACTGTGATCCTGCCCCCTTCTGCTTCTTGGGGTGTAAGGAGAGGTAGTGACGATGGAGATGTGAAGGTGTTTCCCCGCGTGCGACATAGCCAAAGTGTTGGGTTTCTGTTGTCCAACCCGGCTATTGCTGGCTCTGAGTGGGTGAGGGATGACGTTTTGAAATATAAGTCCTCTCTGACCTCGGTGACGAGTGTCATTGCCCTTCAAAGTCAGGTGAAGCTGGCAAACCTTGAGGACTCCTGCAAGTTGGTCGTTCAAGCTTGTGGGAGTGATGACTTCCCATTTTTGAGGTCGACGCCTGGTCGTTTGCTCTTTTTCTTTATCTACAAGTGTCTGTTCGAGGTCCCGAGTCTCATTCTACCCTTGACCGCTTTTCAATGTGCTCTACTAGAGCACTTGAATGTGACCCCTTCCCAACTTTACCTAAACAGTTGAATGATGGTGTGGGCCTTTGAGATTCTATGCCCTTTCTTCAACATCCGACCTAGTGTGTCGGTCTTCTTCCAAATGAAATTGTCTAAAAAAATTGGATGGGTCTCCTTAAACAACATATCCAAGAAGTTGTTTGAGTTTGATTCAAGCATCTTTCATCGTTTTAAGGACCGTTTCTTTAAGGTTCTGGCTACTGGTGTCATGGTTGATGGTATGCCATTGATGTTCAATAGGGATGAGGAGCCTCGCTTCCCATTCTACTGGTAGTTTGACCCTACTAGGTTCAAGTCATATGACGATGATCTATTGACCCTTGTGGAGAGGGTTGACAAAGAAATTTGGGAGTAGTTGTCAGCCTCGCTAGACGTGCGGGCCATTCTTTCTCTTTCTTTGGTGAGCAATTCGCTCGCTGCTTTGGGTGGTAAAGTGCCTAACCTTGCCCTCTTTTGTGTCTGAGGTCGATGTCGGACAATAGCTAACACTTGTTTGTGTTGTTGTCTTTCTTGTTTTGAAGGTATTATGCGTGACTTTGCCTGGAGGTCACTTGTGAAGCAAGTCGGATCTGCAAGTGGGACCATGCCATCGTCTGCTGCTACATCGACTATTGGAGAATGAGGTCAACCTGCTGGTGAGGCTGGCCCTGTTGTTGTCATGGTTGAGGTTACCCCCAATGCTCCTTCCTCTGTTTTGGCAAAAAGGAAGAGTGATGATGTTGTTGGGCCGTCAGGTCACAAGAAGTTGATGGCCTCAATGAGCCTCCGTGCCCTAAGGCAAGTTGTAGGGTTGATACTCAGTGCGGGTCGCCTTTCGACTGTGCATGATATGCCTCGAGCTCCACCAGCCATCTAGGCTCCTGCTACTACTACTACTACTCCTGCTCCTTCACCTTCTCCCGTTGTTACTGTTCAGGAGGTTACTTCTGTTGTTGTTGAAGTTACTATGCGAGCCACTCAAACTGACTCTGTTATGGCGCCATCATCCTCTGTCGCAACACCTTTGCTAAGTGTCGATGTGGCAACTACTAGTGCTCCTACGGTGCTGTCTCCTTCCTCATAAGCTTCAATGGCTTTTCCCTTTGCTGTTTTGGCGACGATGGTGTCACCTTCTTTGTCTTCTCGCCCTCGCGTCTCCCTTGATCACTTGTACACCTCTAGTGATGCTGACTCACTATGAGGTGCAACTTATAAGCCAGAGCAGAAGACCTCGTTGGCTTTGTGTCAACCGTCAACAAGAATCTTATTAGGTCAGCTAGGGTGAAGAATGTTACTGACTCTTCCAAAGTCTTTCTCCAAAAGAGTTTGACAATTTTGGAAGAGAATGGACAGTGACACCAAGAGGCTATGCAAAAGGTGGCAACCTTGGAGGTGGAGGTCACCAAATGGAGGGCTATTGCTCGTACTCTTTGGCGAGTAGAGTGCCCTAAGGTGGCCAATGCCATTGTTGCTTTTATTGAGGTTGTAAGGTCGAACTGCCAACTGTCTTCTAAATTTGGTGGTCTATTGGCCAAATTGTTGTGCACCCGGTTGGATAGTGATTGTTAGTCGATGAATACGACTAACTTTTGTGTAAGAAATCTATGAAGATTGTATCTAACTCCTCCCATTTATGGTTATTTTGTAGTGTTGTAATTACTTTTTGTTAAATATAGGTAATAAATACTTAGTACTCCCATTTTGTGTATTAATAATCATTTCCTTTCAATTTTAGCTTAATTAGGCAAGTTTGTGAAGTGCTGATTTTGATCTGCTCGCTAAGCCAATCTGCCGGCTTAGCAAGCCATTCGCTGAGCGCATCACTCTTGCGTCTGAGCGCAAGGAAGAATCTAGAAGAAGAATGAGTTGGACACATGCGCTAAGCGAGGGCTCATCCCGCTAAGCACACCGCTTGCATGCATTCACTAAGCGAGAAGTTGCGCTAAACGTGCAAGCACCAACAAGGCCACCTATTTAAGCCTGAAATCAGAAATGGAAAGGGAGTTTGGGCAATTATTGAAACTTTTACATGTTTAGAGATTTCTAGAGAGAGAAAGGTCCAAGTTCCAAAGAGTTTTGAGCTTTTGCTATGCGAAGACTGGCAGAGAACTGAGCTTGAAGAGGAAGCCATCCTAAGAGCATGAGATGAGTTTATGAGTGATTGTGAGGTTCTAGAGGTTGCAGAGACATCCCCACTACTTGTAATTCTTCAATCCTTCATTTTTCTCTTCATTTTGTTGTAAAGGAAGCTTCCCAGATATGGAAAGCTAAATCCTTTGTTGGTTCTTCCTTGTAGGTACTTGATGTAAATACATGTATATCTATTTAATGATGTCTTATGTGTTCTTTGTGTTATCAGTACGTCATTTCAGTGTGCTTTTGCCTTGATCACGTAGATGCATGCTTTGTTAGGATCATTCAACAGTGGAAACTGGTCTGATTCTTAGAACTTGATAGGACATGACTAGTTTATCGTATTATCACGAGGGATCGGGGTATGGTAACCTAGTTGTTTGTATGTTTGTCTTAACGCGGTTCTGGTCAAGTTTAGTCCAACAAGAGGAATCCGAGGATGATGCTTGATCAGGATTAGGCTAGACTATCACGAGGAATCGAGGTTTAGCATTTTAGGAGACACCATAGAACACATGAGCATTATTAAGTAGAGAATATCCTAATAACATCAGGCACCTAATAGGAAGACCAACACGTTGTCTACTTGTCTTTACACATCATTTCTCATGGGGTTTTCCTGTTAATAGTTAGTTTACATACCTATTCATAGTCCACACATATCTTTTCATACTAGACACCTTTTCACTGAATATAGCTTTACCAAGAAACACAAGTTCCCCGAGAGTTCGATACTCGATTTTTACCGTTTTACACTACTTACGCGATCTGGTGCACTAGCCGGGCTCGACCAAGTTTTTGGCGCTGTTGTCGGGGAACTTCTTTCTATTTGGAAAGTTAGTTCAGTCTTAGGTGTCTATTCTATATTCTTTGATTAATTGTTAATATTTGCTTTCGATTGATATTTGTTTTCCTCTTGAACTGGATAACCGTTGTTTCTGTTAGTGTTTTGTATGTATAGAATCCCCTACAGGTAGCTTAGTTATTATGAAGAAATACAATCTTCTACCGTTGTATCATGAAGATTGTTATCTCTATTCCACTAATAAATTATGATTTTGCTGGAGGAGAACATTACCAGGACAATTTTTATTTCTATTCTTTAAATAAATCCGACTAGAGACAGGAGTCAACCATGTACAATCATCATGAGAAAGGAAGAGCTCCTGATCTTGAAAGTGTATTGGCAGACTTCATGACATATCAAGCTAGCTCTAAAGGTGATTGCTATTCAATGCAACAGCAGGGAACTCAGTTTGGAAAGGACTATTATTTTAAAGATCAGAATGGCAACCTTGTTATCACAATGAAGCAGAAGGATTGTCTAATCTAGTTGACCTGTTAATGCAATTCAAGGGTACAGTAGATTGAATGCAACAAGCATTTAAAAGAGCTAAGACTCAGATTGGTAAGTTGGTGGATGACATGACTAAAGTTGTGGTCAGAAGAGAAGAAGAGTATGCAGAGATTGAAACACATCAAGAAAGCATTCTTCAAGTTAACACAATACATCATCAATTGATCACCAAAGAAGAAAAGGATGAAGTCTCCATTATTCCAGAATATTCTTGCATGGCAACTACTGGCTATGTTGTAGGCGAAGATAAAGGTCGATTGGAACTCAGTGCAGAGGATTAGAAAATCTCCTTTGACCTCTTTGAAACAATGAAACACCCATATATGAGTGATGCCTATTTTGAAGAAAAAGAGGTGGAGCAGGAGATAACATTATCAGCTTCAACCATGGTACTACAGTTCCCTTTGGAAAAAGAACCTGATTATGTGACAGATTGCCTAGCTTGTGATTAAAAGCTTGATGATCCAAAAGATAACTCTGTTGGTCATGTGGTTTTTGAAGAATTAGAAAAAAATAGACCAATAGAAAAACCCAAAGCAGAATTGAAGACCCTTTTAACGCATTTAAAGTATGTATTCTTGGAGGATAATGAGACTAAACCTGTTATAATTAGCAGCTCCTTGCAGAAGAAAGAAGAGGATCAACTGGTGTAGATTCTAAAAAGTCATAAAGTTGCTATTGGTTGGCACATCTCTGACTTAAAAGGAATCAGTCCATCATATTGTATGCACAACATCAATTTGGAAGCTGATTACAAGCCCGTGAGACAACCTCAAAGAAGATTGAATCCTATAATGAAAGAAGAAGTAAGAAAAGAAGTGCTCAAGTTGCTAGAAGCAGGGCTCATCTATCCAATTTCGGACAGTTCATGGGTTAGTCCTGTTCAAGTCGTTTCGAAAAAGGGAGGTATGTGTATTGATTATTGGATGGAGAGTGTGTATTGATTATAGGAAGCTCAATGAAGCCACAAGGAAAGATCATTACCCGCTTCCCTTCATGGATCAAATCTTGAGAGACTTGCAGGGCAATATTTCTACTGTTTCTTGGATGGATACTCGGGCTACAATCAAATTGCAGTAGATCCTCAGGACCAAGAAAAGATAACTTTCACATACCCCTTCGGTGTATTTGCTTATCGCCGCATGTCGTTCGATTTATGTAATGCCCCAGCTACTTTCCAGAGATGTATAATGTCAATTTTTGTTGACATGGTAGAGACATGTATTGAAGTCTTTATGGATGATTTTTCGGTCTTTGGTACATCTTTTGGAAATTGCCTAGCAAATTTAGAGAAAGTGTTACAACGCTACGAAGAATCTAATTTGGTGCTCAACTAGGAGAAATGTCACTTTATGGTTCAAGAAGGTATCGTGCTAGGATATAAGATTTCTAAAAGAGGAATTGAGGTGGATAAAGCAAAACTTGATGTTATCGGTGATTCATTAAAGACTTTTCCAAAATTACTAAACCACTAAGTAATCTGCTGAACAAGGATGTTGTGTTTGTGTTTAATGACGAATATTTAGAAGCCTTTAACACCCTCAAAGCCAAGTTGGTCTCTGCTCCTGTGATCACAACACTAGACTGGGGACAAGAGTTTGAATTGATGTGTGATGCAAGTGATTATGCAATAGGTGCTGTGCTGGGACAGCGGAAGGGCAGAATGTTTCATACCATATATTATGCTAGCAAAGTTTTGAATGATGCTCAGATTAACTATGCCACCACTGAGAAAGAATTGCTGGTAATCATTAATGCACTCGAGAAATTTTGATCTTATCTGGTGGGATAAAAGATAGTGATTTACATTGATCACGTAACAATTAAATATTTGTTGTGCAAAGCTGATTCCAAGCCACGATCTATCAGATGGATACTGCTGCTTCAAGAATTTGATTTAGTCATCAAGGACAAGAAAGGTTTTGAAAATGTGGTAGCAGACCACCTATCCAGATTAGTGAATGAAGAGGTCACTTTAAAGGAGGATGAAATAAAAGATAAATTTCCTGATGAATCTTTGTTTGTGATTGCAGGGAGACCCTGGTTTGCTGATATGGTTATTTTCAAGGCAGCAAGTGTCATTCCCAAAGACCTCAATTGGCAGCAGAGAAAGAAATTCTTCCATGATGCCCGACATTATATTTGGGATGATCCACACTTGTTTAAAGTAGGTGCAGATAATCTTCTTCGAAGTTGTGTGACAAGTGAGGAGGCCAAGGGTATATTGTGGCATTGTCACAATTCACCATGTGGAGGGCATCATGGCGGAGACAAAACAACAACTAAGGTTTTACAGTCAGGATTTTTCTGGCCAACTCTCTTTAAAGATGCCCATCACCATGTCTTAAAGTGTGACCAATGCCAAAGAATGGGGGGGATTTCCCAAAGGAATGAGATGCCTCTACAAAACATTATGGAAGTTGAAGTTTTTGATTGCTGGAGTATTGATTTCATGGGTCCATTTCCTTCATCTGCAGGAAATGAATACATTTTGGTAGCTGTTGATTATGTGTCTAAATGGGTGGAAGCTATGGCCACTTCAAGAAATGATGCTAAGACTGTGGTGAAGTTTATCAAGAAGAATATTTTTGCTCGATTTGGGGTACCTCGAATCTTAATCAGTGATGGTGGTTTGCATTTTTGTAATACTCAACTTCAAAAGTTGTTGAGTCAATATCATGTGAATCATAGAGTGGCATCCCCCTACCACCCTCAAACTAATGGGCAAGTCAAAGTATCCAACAAAGAATTAAATAAAATACTAGAGAAAACAGTGGCGTCAACCAGAAAAGATTGGTCAGCCAAATTGGAAGATGCACTATGGGCTTACAGAACTGCATTCAAAACTCCAATTGGCTTTTCTCCTTTTCAACTGCTGTATGGCAAATCATGACATTTACCAGTTGAAATGGAACACAAGGCATATTGGGCTTTGAAATTTCTGAATTTTGATGAGAAGGCATCCAGGGAGCATAGAAAGATCCAATTGTTGGAGCTGGAGGAAATGCGATTCACAGCTTATGAATCCTCAAGACATTACAAAGAAAAAGTCAAGACCTATCATGATAAAAAGCTATTGAAGAAAGACTTCAAACCGGGACAACAGGTACTACTTTTTAATTCAAGATTGAAATTATTTCCCGGTAAGCTGAAATCCAAATGGTCTGGACCCTTTGTTATCAAGAAAGTTCGATCTTATGGTGCAATAGAGCTATAACCCACAATCTCAGAATCCTGGCAGAACATGGGCAGTAAATGGTCAGAGGTTGAAATTGTATCATGGTGAAGAATTTATACGGGCACACAAAACTGTACATTTGATCACCCATTGAGGTAAAAGCATCACACTAATGACGTTAAGGAAGCGCTTTCTGGGAGGCAACCCAGTTTTAATTTCTGTTATTTTTTTTTTCATGCATTGTATGATTGGAATTTGCTTAATGATCTTTTGAAAAGAGGGTGTTTCAACTTATTTTGAAGGATAGATATAAGAGTTTCAAATTTCTTGAGAAAGGGACTGAAAAATAACTCAGAAATTTTTTCTGACAATCAGTCTTTTCGCTAAGCGCATCTTTTGTCATGCGCTAAGTGCATCTTTTGTCATGTGCTAAGCGGAGAGTCTCTAGCACTTAGCGCTCAACCCTTGCATCTCAAGCTGATTTGGTCTGCTAAACTGGCCAAGGCTGAGCTAAGCCCATTTCCATTTGATCTGAATCCGGCTAAGCGATGGCCTGCTCGCTAAGCTCATCGTATTCATTGGCTAAGCGCGAGACGTCGCCGCTAAGCCCATTTCGATGCGGCCTAAATTGGGGTTCATTAAGCTAAGCTCTACTCATGCCAACTAAGTCAAAATCCTTGCGGCCATAGCAGCGCTAAGCGATTCATCTTCCGCTAAGCGCATGCCTCTCTGTATTCAAGATACATTATTTTAGCTAAGCCGACCCAGAGTCAGGCTTAGCGAGAGTTGCAGGTTTTATGACCTGTAGAATTCGCTAAGCGCCCCTTCTGTGCGCTAAGCCAAGCTTTATGAAATTTTTTTTCTTCAGATTTTGAATTTCAAACTTGGGCTAAGCACGCAGTTCCACTAAGCGAACTACTTTGAGAAACCAAATGTCTCTCTGGCTAGCTTAGTGCTGCGGTCCGCTAAGCGAGAGGGTCAAAAATTGCTTAAGTAAGTGTAACATTAGTTACACTTACCTTTGCCAAAAAATTTCTGAACATTGCCTGCATCTTCTCTCTCACACCCAAACTCGAGCATTCTTTCTTTCTTTGTGCATCTTCACACATCATTAGCTATGAAAGATCCAAGTATGTTCCTCATTCCTTTTTTTCTTTTCTCTTTTATTTTGTTGAACCTTAGGTTAGAAAACCATAGATTTAGCTTTTGATTGTTAGGGTTTGAATGATTTTATATTAGTGAAAGATTAGGACCTTATACATGATTGTGTTGTGTAGATAGTTTTGACTGGTTTGCATGTTTGATATGCCTTTTAGAGGCTCAAAAATAGAGGAGAAAACGAACTTCGTTTTCTGCGTTTTTCTGGAAAACGCGATGAATTCACTAACCGAACATGCTACGCTAAGCGAGTTCATCAATATTCATTGAATATATGCATTTTCAGATGAACTCGCTAAGCGCACCTACTGCGTTGAGCGAGTTCATCTTTTGAGGATGAACACTCATCCTCCTGTTGAGATGCCTGTGGCTAAGCGAGGCTGATTCGCTAAGCCCAGGTAACTTAGTCAAATTTTTTGTTTTTTTTTTTAAGTCACACGCTAAGCTCAGACTATGTGGGCTAAGCGCAATTTCTTTGCAGTAGCTATTGTGCTGAGCCTGGCCTATCTCGGCTAAGCTCATTTCATTGCAATAGCCATTGGGCTAAGCGAGCCTGGCTCGCTAAGCCCACTAACTTAGATAGATTTCTAAAATCTATGGTTCTGCTAAGTGCAGCCCTGCTGAGCTTAGTGCATATCTTTTGCGGTCTTGATTCGGCTTATGCGCACACTGTTTCGCTAAGCCGACGTGTTATATTTCTGAGGGCATGTTGAGCGAGTTGTATCCCGCTAAGTGCCCATCGTTAATTTCAACCCTTTATTTATGCTTTTTAACTTGAATAAATTTGGTCTAAAATGAATTTGGAGTTCTTTTTATTTACAGATGGCATCAAGGAAAAGGAAAACCAGGGCCTCAGCAGGTGACAACCATTCATCATCCACTCTAGCTCCCCTGTCAGCAACAATATGATCGGATGTCCAGAGCTCCCAAACCTTAGTCCCTATGCTACAAAGCTTATTCCAAGGGCAGGTTATTATCATGCAAAACTTGCGAGAATTGGCTTACCAAAGGCCAATTATAACTATGGAGTAGTTCCTTAAGCAAGTAGCATGGCCTGGAGCTCTATCTTCAATGATGAGACCCAACGAGGCTGCTCCTCATGAGCTCACACCTGCACGGGTTGAACCAGTGCCAGCTGATCCATAATCTCTAGTGGCGAATCCACTTTCTCCTAAGCTTGAAGCAGTTCCCCCATTTCCACCAATTATTATCATCTCTGATTCCCCATTCGGAGAAGCTGCTGCTCCCCCTGATTCCCCAGTTGGAGAAGCTACTGATCTCTCTGATTCCCTATCTGGAGAAGCTGTTGCTCTCTCTGATTCCCCTGTTTTCCATCTAATAGGTGAGGAGGAGGCTCAGACTCAGGATACCCAGGATCTGTCTCAGGACTTTTAAATTCTTGATGATTTTGCTTTTTGGATAATGATTATAACTATATTAGATTCAGTACATTGTTTTTTTTAGTAATTTTGATTTACGTTTATATATACTTGTGCTTTTTATGGATAGTTAGTATGCATGTTTTGAAGCATACAAAACAGTTCAAGGCAATTTGCCCCAAATTTGGGGGAGTTAACCGGGATGTAAAGTGGAAGGTAAAACACATCAGAACACACAAAAAATATGTCGTGTTAAAAAAAAACAAACAAACAATCAAAGAAACTGTGTTGTTGTAATAAGGTCAAATACAAGTTAAAGTGAAAGGCTAGTGAGCAAGCTAATTGTATTGAAAAGACTACTGGGATAAGTCTAGGATTTGTGCTCTCTTAGAATCTAAGCTTTTGAATCCTAGAAAAACCAATTATTTTTGTAGCCAAACCTCACTACAAGCCTGTGAATGTCCTTCTGATTCTATTTATGCATTTTTGACTTTATGGCTTGAGATGAAGTTCAAAGATTGGACCTCTTGCTAGTTGTTATTGATGGATAGCTTAAACACTTATGCTTGAGTGAAACAGTAGCCATGAGACTGTGGTTTAAGCTACTTTCCTTGATATCTGTCTTATGCCTACCTTCAATTAATTGTACAGGATACATTTTATGTAGAAGCAAAGACCTTGATTTTGATTATGACATATGATCATGATGTTTTGATGCCATATAAACATGCGCTTCTCAAGTTAAGATCAAGACAAAAATCCAAGAGATTCAAGATACATCATCAAGAAGATCTCTAGTTATTTAGGAAGGGAATTCCAAATTGAAACAGCAAGAGCTTTGGCCAAGAAACTTAAGCAAAAATGTCTTTTTCAAGAGATTTACTCTCTGGTAATCGATTACTAGAGGATATAATCGATTACCAGTGGCCAAAATGATTTATAACAGCCATTACAAATTTGAATTTAAATTTTACACTGTGTAATCGATTACACATGGATGGTAATTGATTACCAGCAGTTACTGAACGTTTTGATTCAAATTTTAAAGCCTGTAATCGATTACCCAAATCTTGTAATCGATTACTAGAGGAGATTTTCAGAAAAATATTTCCAAGAGTCACATTTGTTCAAATGGTTTTTACATGGCCATCAAAGGTCTATTTATATGTGACTTGGAACACGAATTTGCTTAGAGTTTTTCAGAACAAAAAGTCTTATCCTCTCAAAAAGAAAAATCATCTTATCCTCTTAAGAATTCCTTGGCCAATACACTTGAAATTCAATAAGGAATTATTTAAGTGCTCAATTGTTCAATCTATCTCTTTCAAGAGAGATTGCTTATTCTCTTCATTCTATTTCTCAAAAGGGATTAAGAGACTGAGGGTCTCTTGTTGTAAAGAAATCTGAACACAAAGGAAGGGTTGTCCTTATGTGGTTCATAACTTGTAAAGGGATTTTGCAAGATAGTGGAACTCTCAAGCGGGTTGCTTGGGGACTGGACATAGGCACAAGGGTGTGGCCGAACCAGTATAAATCTGAGTTTGCATTTTCTCTTCCCTTAAACTCCTTTATTGTTTATTGCTTATTGTTTCTATTTAGTAAGATTAATTTGCATTATTATTTAGGAGTTCATTTTTAAAAGGAATCTTGGGTTGTTGGGTTAAAATCAAAATAGAATTTTTGATTAGGAAAAGATTGTGATATCTTAATTCAACCCCCCCTTCTTAAGATATCTGAGGCCACTTGTCTAACAAGTGGTATCAGAGCTTCATTCTTGTATAAAGTTTAGAAGCTTCAAGAATAATGGCCTCAACAAACTTCTTATTCCCAGAAGGAAACTCAATAAATAGGCCTCCTATTTTTAATGGAGAAGGTTACCACTACTGGAAAACCCGAATGCAAATTTTCATTGAGGCAATAGACTTAAACATTTGGCAAGCCATAGAAGTTGGACCTTATGTACTCACCATGGTGGCTGGGAATACTACAATTGAGAAACCTATAGTAGAGTGGTCCGAAGATGAAAGAATATTAGTGCAGCACAATTTAAAGGCTAAAAACATCATTACTTCTACCCTAGGAATGGATGAATATTTTAGGGTTTCAAATTGTAAGAGTGCTAAGGATATGTGGGACACCCTACAAGTTACACATGAGGGAAAAACTGATGTCTAACGATCTAGGATAAATTCTTTAACTCATGAGTATGAATTATTTAGGATGAAGACAAATGAAAGTATACAAGACATGCAGAAAAGATTCACACATATAGTTAGTCATCTTGCATCATTAGGAAGAATTTTTCCAAACGAAGATCTCATAAATAAAGTGTTAAGATGTCTAAGTAGAGAGTGGCAACCAAAAGTAACAGCCATCACAAAATCTAGAGATTTAACTATTATGTCTCTTACTACACTATTTGGAAAATTATAGGAACATGAGATGGAGTTGCATAGACTAAATCAACATGAAGAAAATGATAAGAAGAAGAAGGGAATTTCTCTTAAAGCCTCATCTTCAATCCAAGAGGAAAGTGACATACAAGATTCAATTGACTTAGATGAAGATGAAGATCTTAGCCTTTTTGTCAAAAGATTCAACAAATTTATTAGAATGAGAGAAAGTCAAAGAAGACAAAACTTCAAACCTAAAAGAAGTACTGAAGAGTCATCTCAAATCCCAAAGTGCTTTGAGTGCAATCAACCCAGACATCTGAGGGCTGATTGTCCAATCTTTAAGAGAAAGATAAAGAAGTCTGAAAAGAAGACTATTGGAGATAAGAAGGCAAAGAAGGCCTATATCACATGGGATGATAACGACTTAGAATCGTCTGATGATTCTGAAAAAGAAATGGTTAATCTATGTCTAATGGGCAAAAATTATGAAAGCGACGAAGAGGTATCTTTGAAGAAGAAATGGTACATAGATAGCGGCTGTTCAAAGCATATGACGGGAGATTCATCAAAGTTCACACATATCTCTCCCAAGAAAAGTGGGCATGTTACTTATGGTGATAACAACAAAGGTAGAATTCTTGGAGTTGGAAAAATAGAACAAATGCACATTCATGGACAAGATTCTAAAGGAAAAGGAGAAGGAAGCAATGAAGATCCTCCAGTATAAAACTGTGTTTGCATTCTCTCTTCCCTTATCTCATTTATTTTGTTGCAATCAATTTTGTCTTTCATGTTTAAAGAACATTATTAAATTGATTGCTGCTTCTTCTGCATTATGAGCCTATCCCTCTTAAGTTATTGAGCCCGCTGGTCCAACATCTTCCTTGTAGATACTTGATGTAAATACCTGTATATCTATTTAATGATTTTTTATGTGTTCTCTGTGTTATTAGTACGTCATTTCAGTGTGCTTTTGCCTTGATCACGTAGATGCATGCTTTGTTAGGATCATTCAACAGTGGAAACTGGTCTGATTCTTAGCACTTGATAGGACAGGGCTAGTTTATCGAATTATCATGAGGGATCGGGGTACGGTAATCTAGTTGTTTTTATGTTTGTCTTAATGTAGTTTTGGTCAAGTTTAGTCCAACAAGAGGAATTTGAGGATGATGCTTGATCAGGATTAGGCTAGACTATCATGAGGAATCGGGGTTTAGCATTTCAGGAGACACCATAGAACACATGAGCATTATTAAGTAGAGAATATCCTTATAACATCAGGCACCTAATAGGAAGTCCAACACGTTGTCTACTTGTCTTTACACATCATTTCCCATGGGATTTTCTTGTTAATAGTTAGTTTACATACCTGTTCATAGTCCACACATATCTTTTCATACATGACACCTTTCACTGAATATAGCTTTACCAAGTAACATAAGTTCCCCAAGAGTTCGATACTCAGTTCTTACCGTTTTATACTACTTGCGCGATCTGGTGCACTTGTCGGGCTCGACCAGTGATGAACTATTTAAAAGCTACAAGGACTTGTAGCCAGAGAAGAAGGACTTGGGTGGCAAAATGGATAGTATGGCGACTAAGAGGGATGGGCTTGCCAGGTAATTGCTAGTTTAGAGGCCCGACTTATAGAGTCAAAGTCCAGGCTGGAGGAGTCCGAGCTATGGGCTGCCCAAGAGAAGAGGCTAGTAGGGAGCTTGAGGAAGAGTTGCTTTTGTACAAGAAGGATCATGGAGAAACATGAGAAATGCTTTCAGAAGGCTGTTAGGCAGGCCGGTTTCTTTGAGAATGACCTTTACTTGGGTCTCTTCATCCCTTCAAGGATGTGAAGGATGGTGTCCTATTTGATGAGGAAGACATTGTTGCTAAGGAAGAGGAAGTTGTTGATGAAGGGTAAGGTGCTACGAAGCAAGGCAATGTGACTTGTGTCTAGGGTGCCTTTGTCTTTATATTTTTTATTCTTTTGTTGGAATTTGGTCGTAAAGGCCTTGTAATTATGACAATTATTTTTGTTTTCTTCAATGCACATGTTTTCCTTCGATGACATATTTTGCACTGTATGTCTTGTATGTATGTCATGTATTTTACCTTTATTTTTGCAATGCTTCATACTTATGGTCATATGAATAGGTTGTCATGATGTAGAATCTTTGACATCGTAGGAAGCAAGACCTTGTTGATGTAGAGGTAGGACCATGGCGGTCTTGTAAAGAGTAAAGTGTGGCGAAGTCATCTTAGGTTTGATTTCAACTTGGTTAAAGGTCTTGTCACCCCTTTGGTAGGACTTCCTTCTGGTTTGTGGAGCTTCTCCCCTGATGGTTGTGAGGAGTTATGTTTGACTTGCCCCTAATTGAAGGTCTTGCGAACCAGTTTGGGGGTAGGTCGCTTGACCTGCTTCCTTATCTGATGGTTATGAGGAGTAAATGTGAGTTGTACCTAATTGAAGGTCTTGTCATGCAATCTGGTGGTGAATCGTCTTGACCTGCAAAGCTACTCCTCTAATGGTTATGAGGAGTAAGTATGACTTTGACCTAATTAAAGGTCTTGCCGAATAGTGTGGTGGCAGTTCATTTTGTTGAAGTTAGACCTTGGACGATGGTTGTCATAGTTGCTGCGAGTAAGTTGACCAAGGGGGTATCTTGGGTTTTGTAGAAGTGTGTACCAAGGGTGGACCTTGAGTTTTGTAGAAGTGTACCAAGGGCGGACCTTGGGTTTTTGATAAGCTTGTATTCCTACACAGATAAAAGTTAGGAATAGAAAAGATTCTCAAGGATAGACCTTACATACCTTGAGTTCCTATAGAGATGGAACTTAGTAATAAAAAGGGCTCATCAAGGGTGAACCTTGGGTTTCTTGAGCCTTGGACCGGAGACGTGTTTGCCTTGGGTTTTGTGAAGCCTACGAAGCTGTATTGAGGGTTACTAAGGATGGGCCTTGTATTTTGTTGAACTGTAAGGATAAGTAAGCGCGGAGCTTGGGTTTGACGAGTCTTGTGTGCAGCGTAAGTGTTGTGCTCTTGTATACATGACACTCGCCATGGGTGGCATGTATTAGAGACAAATTGGTGTGCTCTTGCATACATGTCTCTTACAAAGTGGCAGGTACTAGATACATGGTGGTGTAAATCGATATGGCTCACCAAGGGCGAACCTTGGGTTTTGCGAGCCCTTGGGAGTATGAACCAGGGAATTGTCTGTCCTAGATTCAATTATTTCTTTAATTGTAAGTTACTCAAATAAAAAATAAGGAGAAGTTAACTTAAAGAAATATAAACACAACAGAAAGTAAAAGAGATTAAGGAAATAAAGAATGCAAAACCGGATTTATATTGGTTCGGCCACAACCCGTGCCTACGACCAGTCCCCAAGCAACCCGCTTGAGATTTCCACTATCCTTGTAAAATCCTTTACAAGCAATGAACCACAAAGTACTTCCCTCTTTTGTGTTCAGTGATTACAACAAAGAAGTTATTCCCACTTCTTGCAATGAACCCCAAGGAACGTTGGTCCCTTGTGTTTAATGATAACAACCAAGAAGTTATACCCACTTCTTGCAATGAACCCAAAAGGCGTTGGTCTTTTGTGTCCAGTGTTCAACCAAGAAGCAAATACCGCTTCTTGCAATGAACCCAAGGAACGTTGGTCCCTTGTGTTCAGTGTTTGCAACCAAGAAGACCTTCTCTTGAAAACAGTCACTAAGAGTAGGTCTCTTGAAAAGCTTTTTGTAAGAATGGAGGAGAGGAAGAAAAATAGAATAGCACAAGTTTTTGCCCAATGAAATTTTCTTGACAAAGCAAGTGTTGAACAAAAACTCTTAGAAAGATGTTGAGAATTAGTGTTAATAAGTTTTCTGAAATTCGTGCCATGGTCACATATTTATAGTCATTTGATGGCTTTTGAAGAACCATGTTAAAAGTTATGACTCTTGGCAAAAACTAGTCACTTTAAAAGTTGTGACTCTTTGGCAATTTATTTTTCAAAACCAGTCATTGGTAATCGATTAACATTATGGTGTAATCGATTACACAGTTTATTTTATCAAAGGTTGTGACTCTTCATGTTGAAGTTTGAAATCCAACGTTCAGAACTACTAATAATCGATTACAAATATTGTGTAATCGATTATACTATTTTGAAAATATTTTGTCACAAGTTATGACTCTTGAGATTTGAAATTCAACGTTCAAAAACATTGGTAATCGATTACATGCCCATGGTAATCGATTACTACTTTGTAAAATAGTTATAAAACTGTTTTGTGCTTCTGGTAATCGATTACTGCCTTATGGTAATCAATTACCAGAGAGTAAAAACTCTGGTAAAAAATTTTTCTTTGAAAAATTCTTTTGTACAAATTGTGCTATTCAATCTTTTCTTTGAAAAATTATTTTTATACTTATCTTGATGTTTTTCTTGAGGTTCTTGCATATCTTATGTCTTCTCTTGAATCTTTACTTGAATCTTCTGGATTTCTTTAATCTTGTTTGAATGTATCTTTTTAAAAATCTTTGGCATCATCAAAATAATCTTGGAAGCTTTGCTTCTACAATCTCCCCCTTTTTGATTATGACAAATCCTTAAATCAATATAATATATGCAATATTTGATCTATCGTTCACTCATCTCTTTCTGCCCCTTTCTTTTTGAATTTATGCTTAATTTAAAACTTAGTAAATATAATATCTTGATTTCTAAAATACCCATTCTCTCCCCCTTTGGCAACATCAAAAGGCCAAAGTGCGTGAAAAAAATAAAATCATACATAAATAATTTTAAAACATACACAAAACATAATTTTAATAACACATTCATAAATTTCAGTCATAGTCATATATCAACAAAATAGCCTAGTTTAAACGCATCAACTTAATAACCAAGTTCAGTTATAATCAACTAAGTACCAAATAAGTAAACAAGGTAACCAAGTTCAGAAAATAAACAACTAATATAATGTCACAAAATATAGCCAGATACACGACAAAGAATTATTAATCTAAATCTATGAAGGCGGTGGTGGAAGGTCGAAGCACTGACGGATGAAACTCACATCCTCTTCAAGCCGATCAATATGAGTATCCATGTCTGCATATTGTGTATCAATGCGACTTTCCAGGGAGTCAAAACGCTCACCGACATACGTGTGTAGTCCATCTAGCCTATCGAGAATGCTTTTCATAAGGGATGAAGAGTCATCCCTCTGAAGAGGTGGTGATGGAGAGCGGTCCTTTGCTGCTTGTGCAAGAATGTCCTTCTTCACCCAAGAGCCATCACGCTCTTTGCGGTATCCGAAGGAAGTAACTACTCCTGCCCCGTTAGAAAATGATCTCTTGACTTGAACAAACGTCTCAGAGTCAAGAAGGACATCGAAATGACGCAAGAATAGAGTAATTAGATGAGGATAAGGAAGGGGTGTTTTTGATCGCAATGCCTTTTGCATGCGATATCTGACAAGGTGGGCCCAGTCGATTTGACGACCGGTAAGTAAAACCCACATGACAACCAAGTCTTCCTCAGAAACCTGAGCAAAATTAGATGACAAAAATTGCTCAGAGATTTTCATAACAACAAAAGTGTTTATCCTCTCAAAGAGCAAATTCATTTTATCCCTCTTAAGAATTCCTTGGCCAACTTGATTGCAATTCATTAAGGAATTATTTGAGTGCTCAATCTGTAAAATCCATCTCTTTCTAGAGAGATTTGTTCCTCTTCTTCTTCTCATTCTCTAAGGGATTAAGAGACTGTGAGTCTCTTGTTGTAAAGGATCTCTAAACACAAAGGAAGGATTGTCCTTGTGTGTTTAGAACTTGTAAAAAGAATTTACAAGATAGTGGAACTCTCAAGCGGGTTGCTTGGGACTGGACGTAGGCACAAGGGTGTGGCCGAACCAGTATAAAACTGAGTTTGCATTTTCTCTTCCCTTAATCTCCTTTATTTATTATTGCTTTATATTCATATTCAAGTTGCTTCATTTGAATTAACATTTAAGAAGTTTGTCATTAAGGGAATTCATAACTTGTGGTAAAAAGTGAAATAGATTTTTAATTAGGGGAAACAGTTTGCAAATATCTTAATTCAACCCCCCCTTCTTAAGATATCTGAGGCCACTTGTCTAACACTAAATATGGTTGATTAATCATAGTAAATTTTAATATAACCAAACAGTTTCAACAATTATTTTCTGTTAGCCATAATAATAACTTAACTGAAAATACTAATCATACCTTAATTCATAGAGATAGTTTAGATGTTACCTCTTTTGAGATTTTACTGATAGTGTTGTCAAGAAGATGTTTTAAGAGACAATTTACATTTTTGAGAGTCATCCTCCTCACTTTCATAGTTCTTTGTTAAGAGGTTGATCTCTTCTTTCTTAGAGCCTTCAGATGAATCATTATCGTCCCAAGCAATGTAGGCTTTCTTAGCCTTCCTTTCTCCATAATTTTTCTTTTCAGTTTTCTCAGTCCATTGCTCATTTGTTGGACAATTTGCCTTTATATGTCCAGGTTGATTGCACTTGTAACACCTTAGGGTTGGAGAAGTCTCTTGTGATCCCTTATTTTGATTGAAATTTTGAGGTCTTTGATTTCTTCTTGTTTTGATAAATTTGTGAAATCTTTTCACAAATAGAGAGAAGTCTTCTTCATCATCCGAGTCCTCGTTGTCAATATCTTCTTGGAAGGAGGATGAGGCTTTAAGTGCTATTCCCCTTCTTCTTTTGTCACTTTCTTCATTTTGATGGAGTCTTTGCAATTCCATCTCATGTTCCTGCAACTTTCCAAATAATGTGGCAAGAGACATACTAGATAGATCTTTAGATTCAATAATGGCAGTTACCTTTGGTTGCCATTCTCTATTTAGACATCTTAGAAATTTATTTATTAAATCCTCATTTGGAAATGTTTTTCCTAGTGATGCAAGATGATTAACTATGTGAGTGAATCTTTTCTGCATTTCTTGTATGTTTTCATTTGTTTTCATCCTAAAAATTTCATATTCATGGGTTAGAGTATTAATCCTAGATCTCTTAACATCAATTGTGCCCTCATGTGTGAGTTGAAGTGTGCCCCACATCTCCTTGGCATTTGTACAGTTGTAAGACTCTAAAATATTCATTTATTCCTAGGGCAGAAGTAATGATGTTTTTGACTTTAAGATTATATTGAACTCTTCTTCTATCTTCTTCAGACCATTGATCTCTAAGTTTTTCTGTTGTTGTGCTTCCATCTACTATGGTGGGTACATAAGGTCCTATTTCTATGACTTCCCAAATATTTAAATCTATTGCTTCAATGAAGATTTGCATATGGGTTTTCCAATAGTGGTAACCTTCTCTATTAAAGATAGGAGGCCTACTGATGGAATTTCCTTCTGGGAATAAGAAATTTGCTGAGGCCATATTTCTTGAAGTTTCTAAACTTTCTACAAGAAACCTGCTCTCATACCACTTGTTGGACAAGGGGCCTCAGAAATTTTAAGAAGGGAGGGTTGAATTAAGATTTCGTTGACTATTTCTTATTGAAAATTTCCCTTTCTTGGATATTCCCTAGATTCAATTCTTTCTTTAATTGTAAGTTACTCGAATAACAAATAAGGAGAAGTAAATTAAAAGAAATATAAACACAACAGAAAGTAAAAGAGAGAATGCAAAATCAGATTTATACTGGTTTGGCCACAACCCATGCCTACATCTAGTCTCCAAGCAACCCGCTTGAGATTTCCACTATCCTTGTAAAATCCTTTACAAGCAATGAACTACAAAGGACTTCCCTCTTTTGTGTTCAGTGATTACAACCAAGAAGTTATTCCCACTTCATGCAATGAACCCCAAGGAACGTTGGTCCCTTGTGTCCAGTGATAACAACCAAGAAGTTATACCCACTTCTTGCAATGAACCCAAAAGACATTGGTCTTTTGTGTCCAATGCTCAACCAAGAAGCAAATCCCGCTTCTTGCAATGAACCCAAGGAATGTTGGTCCCTTGTGTTAAGTGTTTGCAACCAAGAAGACCTTCTCTTGAAAATAGTCACCAAGAGTAGGTCTCTTGAAAAGCTTTTTGTAAGAATGGAGGAGAGGAAGAAAAATAGAATAGCACAAGTTTTTGCCCAATGAAATTTTCTTGACAAAGCAAGTGTTGAACAAAAACTCTTAGAAAGATGTTGAGAATTAGTGTTAATAAGTTTTCTGAAATTCGTGCCATGGTCACATATTTATAGTCATTTGATGACTCTTGAAGAACCATGT